>NW_011499891.1:519029-558839 GCF_000495115.2 Populus euphratica
TTTTTATTTAAAATTAATTTTTTATATTTTTAAATTGTTTTGATGTGATGATATCAAAAATAAAATTTAAAAATAAAAAAAATATATTATTTTGATAAATTTATAAATAAATATATTTTAAAAAACAACCAATACGATATTCTCGGGCACTCTTTTATGCTTGAGACAAAACTAAGAGAAGATAAAGAAAAATTATTAGAAAAGATGAAAATGCTTGTTTGTATGTGTGTGAAAGATTTAGACAAATATTAAATCTAATATAAAGATGTTTTAATTTTTATTATAAATATAATATATTTTTTTTGAGTTAATAATACAACTTTTTTATTATAATTTTTAATTTAAATGACTGCTATTAAAAAAAATCACAATTTTATCAAGAGTGATACATTTAACGTGATCAGAATTCAGGCAATCAACAAAATATGATGCAACATCATTCATGTGTCATGTCACATATGACATTGCAAAGAGAACAACAAGAACAAACAAGCCCAAATTATTAGACGATTAAACATCACTCCCTATCCTTTATGCTAGATGACAGAAATTGCAATGCAGATGAACGAGCATGAGCAAAAACAAGGGATTAAGCACAAATTATTGAGTGAAAATTAGCATGATTATCTCTTTCATTTATGCTTGGTGGGAGACATTGCAAGCAGCAGCAGCAGCAGCAACGAAACAATCAAAGAAGCTAAGACAAAACAAGAACTATTAAGGTCATGCATCAATCAAAATACCAAGCTCCACCTTCCTTCGATCACATCCTTGGAGAGTCCTCAAGATTATTTTTCTCTAAGAAGCTACAAGATTATCCACAGTGACGATGGATGATGCAAGCCCCCCCAGCTTGAAAATCCATGGAGCTTTACCTCTCAAGACACCAGGAGCTCTCATCAATCACATGAAAAGGCTCACATGAGATGTCCATGTTGACCCAACATTGTAACCCCATGGAGAATAATGACACCTCCACTAAAAACAAGTAACAATTTGCACTCCATCAGCATTTCATATACAACTCTTGTGACTACTAACCACACAAGGATCCACTCCCCAAATTAAACCCACCAATGTATAATGCAAGAAAAAGAATGAGAACAACAAAAAGGAAATGATAAAGTAAAGGACCTCTCTCTCTCTCAAGTGCTCAGGGAACCATCCTTTGCCAACTTTTGATGTTCATGTCGCAACCTATCCCCACCCTTTTTGAAACACAAAAACCCCATTTCATATTTTACTATATTACTTGATTAATTTGTAATTAATCTCGAGGTTTAGGTGGCTCCCTCTCTTTTCAAATCAAATTTTATAAGGGCCAAGCTTTCTGATTTCATAGGGATTGGAGCGGTCAAGCCTATGCATTCATGTATCTTTCTCTGCTTTAACAGATTTTTTTTGTTAGGGTTGTGATTCCAATCCCTTTCTCTCTCCTTTCTGCTATCAAACAAATCTAATTTGAAAGCTATCAAGCGAACAAATCTTGATTGAAAGAGAGATATGTAGCTTGGAAGACAATATATTAGTCAGCAAAGCAAACCCATTTCAGAAATTATTATGGCTCTGTCTTACTCTAAATCTCTATTCGTTTGTTTGTTTTTAACCTAATTTAATTAATCAAGACGCAAAAAACCAGTTTTGTAGTCAAAGTTTCTCCAACTTTTCTCCCCTGTCTCTAAGCTCACTGGGTGCTCGATTCCGGAATCTCTGTTTGCAAACTGTCTAGTAAAGAGGACATAAACAATTCAAGGCAGTGCAATTCCAGCTCATGCATGTGTTTCATTTTATCAGCAGCTTTTACTAAGAATAAATAGCATGCTAATTTGCAGGCCCCATTTGGCATCACAGCTCAGTGGAGAAAATTACATAGCAATTCAACGGCCATAAATATGGCAGATGAAAGTGAAGCCAGGCTGAAAAACCATCAACTCAATGAAATTGGCACAGAAATTCTTTCTTGGTTTCTTGCATGAACCATGAAAATACCCAGAACATAGATCCCAAGGATAAACAAAAACAGCACTGAACCCTGAGCAACCCTCTTCTTTAACCTTATCCCAGAAAAAAAATCTGAGTTTTTAACGTGTGATTGTAACTCTTTGAGGATAATAAATATTTGAAAGTGTATTGGTAATTATTTTTTATTAAAATGATACAAAAATATATATAAAAAAAAAGTTAACTAATTTTTATTTGGAACACCGACATGGTGAATTTTAATCTTTCTTAAACCATTGATACTGTTTGGCTGTGTTTTAAAAATGTTTTTAAAAAAATTTGAATTTTTTTTTTATTTTGAATTAATATATTTTTGATGTTTTTAAATTATTTTAATATATTAATTTTAAAAATAATTTTTTTAAAAAAAATATATATATTATTGACATACTTTTCTAAATAAAAATTACTTTTAAAAACAATAATATCCATATTTCCAAACATATTCTTGAGTTTTTGACAAACCAGAATTGCTAAAATGCTAATTATAGTAAATGGGTGCATTTTTTGTTATTTAAAATTATTTTTTATTTAAAATATTTTTTTTATTTTTAATATTAACAATGTAAAATAGTAAAAAAAAAATAATAATAGTGGACTCCAAGCATATTTAAATTATTGGATTTGAATCTTGTTTTACTGGTGGCAGAGACTTCACATCTTGAGTTAATCTCCCAAAGGTATAATTTGAACATTGGATGATAATTTTTATTTGGAACACCGACATGGTGAATTTTAATCTTCCTTAAACCATTGGGTTTAAGTTTTTGGCAAACCGGAGTTGCTAAAATGCTGATTATAGTAAATGGGTGCATTTTTGGTCATTTAAAAGAAATTATTTATTTAAATTTTTTTTTTATTTTTAATATTAACAATGTAAAATAGTAAAAAAAAAATAATAATAGTGGACTCCAAGCATATTTAAATTATTGGATTTGAAACTTGTTTTACCGGTGGCAGATACTTCACATCTTGAGTTAATCTCCCAAAAGTATAATTTGAACATAGGAGTCCATCTATTATTGCTTCTCTCCCAGTCTCTGTGAATTGTCAGTCATTATTGCTTGCTATAACTGCAAATATTACAGAGGTAGGAGACCACAGTTTGGTTCAGAGTACGAGAAATCTCACTGTCGATGAATGGGAAGGGCAACACAGGAACAATTTTGCAGGACATGATTGCATTTTGCATCAAATCATCTATTTTCACTTTCATTTACAAAACAATACCATGAAGAAAATCCATGAATTTCCCATGCAAAATCAATCAATTCGTTTCTCCTTTTGTATTCACTAACAAAATTTTCCTTTGGATTTACAAGAACAAGAAAATCTCTCTCTTGAAAAAAGAGAGAAACTATATCAATCACACCCCATATTTGCAAACACACGATCAGAAGGGCATGATGTGAGTAGTCTTAGTTTCATAGCTAGAAAGACGATAATCAAACTTAGAATTCACCCTGAAAATCTTCAACAAATCACCAGACATTTGCCTGACTCCAGGTGAACAGTTACTTTGCATTAACAACAATATCTTCGGCAACCCATTGCTCTTCACGACTGCATCTTGTGCCGCCCGATCTCTGAACAAATAACACGCACTCCACAATATCATCACCGCATGCTCCGTCGCCTCACTCGAAACTTTCAGCACTTTATTCATCACAGCCTCAACACAAGCTGCGTCATTGCAGAACCCCGCCCTCCCTTCCCTGAATGACGCTACCATTTCTAGCAACTTCAATGCCTTCTCTATGATCGAAACGCTCGCGTTCTGCCCTCCTGTTAAAAGTTTTCTTAGCTCTGCAATTATTTTTAAATTGATTAGCTTTATTTTAACACGTTTCGACATAGATATCGCTGTTAAACACGATAAACTTGCTTCTATCAAGCTCGGATCTTTTTCTAAGCTGATCAATTTCACCAATTCGAGCAAGAACCCTTCTTTCTCCGAAAGCATCTGTTTTGACTCGGCGTCGAGAGTTATGGCTTCAATGATTTTAAGAACTCCAACTCGTGAATTCACGCTTCTTCCTTGTTTTAAGACAAGAAAGAGAGAAGACAGACAATCGTGAGAGCCATCATTGTTTTGCTTCAAAACCAATAACCTTAACGCCTTGTAATCTCCAACTTTGTTCAGGATCATAGCAAATACTCTAACGACTCGCTCGAGAAAATCAATGTCCTTGTCGCCATCAAGAAACCCGACGAGCATTTCCACGAACCCATCAAATTTCGCCAAGAACTCGCAGTTCTTCTCGGATTCTTTAGCGAAACAGATGAATTTCGACAAATGATCAACTTTCTTCTTCTGGGCTCTCATTTCTTTCACTAAAACCTCAACCTCTTCCTCGGTGACGACCGAGTGGGCGGCTGAGTCGACTCGGAGATCGTTCTGAGTCTGGACTGAGTCAGACCAGATCTGGATGAGCCTCTGTAAAGTGCTGTTGGGAACGAACTCCTTGCTTTTGAGAACTTGCATCGTGGCAGGACACGTGTTGTTGCCGCTATCCAACCACCGCTGGATGCTGGTGCGGTCGTAGGTGACACCGGTACAGAGACTCACAGGTGATTTCATCACGTCAAGTGAGATGGGACACCGGAAGAGATTAGGGACCGTAACGTACAAATTAACGTCTCTCACCATTTTTTTTTTCTTTATGCTGTTTGGGTGCTGAGAAAGTGGGAGAAATTAAGAGTGGAGGAATGGGAGGGCGAGTGGAGATGATGGGTTTAAAGAGAAGTTAGAGAGGGAGGGTCAAAGGTTCGGTGACGTCAGATCCGGAAGGTTGTTTTTTTTTAAAAAAAAAAGGGGATTTAATTAATTATATTTCTTCGGCTTTTTAATATTTTTTGGAGTCTTTGGTCAAAGGGAGAGTTTGTTTTCTTTGCTAGCGTGTGTGATGTACAAGTGCGTGTGAGTTGG
The DNA here is from genome assembly GCF_000495115.2 of Populus euphratica. Classification (NCBI taxonomy): domain Eukaryota; kingdom Viridiplantae; phylum Streptophyta; class Magnoliopsida; order Malpighiales; family Salicaceae; genus Populus; species Populus euphratica. Next base: position 523,960 of record NW_011499891.1, read on the forward strand.
AGTCTTTATTGAACAGTAGCTGAGGTCCATTCATTCTTAGCGAATGACCTTTTAAGAAAACTCAATAGGGTTTATCCTTCTTGGAGTTAGATGTGTTGCAATAATTTCGAATCTTATAAAGTTATCAGTTGAATGAATGATCTTAACTAAGAAAACGGTGAGTATTTAAAAGTGTAATAATTTCTGTTTTTATATATATTCTTAAAATATATTTCATTTAAAAAATATTAAATTAATAATTTTTTAATATTTTTTATGGTTTTAATGTGTTAATATTAAAAATAAACACTTTTTAAAAAATATTTTGAAGATTCGATTGTGTCTAGGTGATATATTAAGATAAAATAAATAAATAAATTTTTGAAATAAATTTTTATATCTTTTAAAATAAAGAGATGTAAGAAGATATATATTTATTTTATTTTTATTGTATTTATCTATTTTGTTCCAAGTCTTACCTATATAAACTGTAATTGTAATGCTATCTTTTTTTATTAAAAAAATTAGGTTTAAGCTACCCAAGCTTGTTTTGTTACAAGAATCATTTTGTTTATTTTTATTTTTTTATTAATATAAATATTTAAACTAGTTTGTATATATCTCGACTAATCTCATAAATTTTAAAATTAATAATTATATAAATTGTTAGTAGACCTAAAATTTATAAGATTTAAACTAATAATTTTTAAGAAATAAATCTAGATCTAACCAATTAAATTTCAACTCTCAGAGTTATACATCATTTTATTTTTATACAATATTAAATATTATTCCTAATATACCTAATATGTGTGTGTTACTAATAAATATATTATTGTCCAAGTAATTCTTTATTATATCATTATCTCGAGTTGTTAATCGTATGAATGGTTTATTGGACTCGACTGAGAAAGAAATTAATTTTGATATTCGTCTTAGGATATTTTATTGTGTATAATTTGAATGCAATATTGTTTGAATCCTTGAGGGATAAATCTAAATGACGAAAAGAAGATTCGTTCAACTTGAGTTTATATATTCGTGTCTCATCATGGATATCTTACAATATAATATATTTATATTCAATTAACTTTATTTTATAATAATATTTTAAATTTTGATCTTGAACTATGTGTTGTATAGAGTTCTTTAATATTTACCGGAAGGGAAGTCACAAAATTATTTTGAAAAATAAATAAACAATAACAATAATCCAAGTGAATTATATTTATCACATGAAGATGGAAGATGAATCATTTACTTATCATCGCACCACAAACATCAAGTATCTAATTGCTATATTTTTTTTTATCTAGTTTTGTGCTTCTTCTTCAATTTCTTTTTGATAAATTTTCCTTATAGTAGTTAAATTATTTTTAAATGATTGGATAAATTATGTGTGGAATGCTTTTAATTTGATTCTTAATGTTCACTAATCAGACTTTTTCTTCGATTTTTTTTAAATCTTCAATTAAACAAAAAAAAAAAACAAAGTCAAATGCATTTGAGGTGAGTTTTCGAGAAACTTAAATAAAAACTTTCAAGTGACTCCAACCGCTAATTCACTTGCCCTTGCATATCTAAAGATTATTTTAGCTATATTTTCATTTTTTTATGTACGATTTTAATTAATATTCAAATCTGGAAAATGACAAATGCTATCAACTTAAAAATTAGAAGAGAAGTCGCTGTAGTTCTAACCGGATTTTATATTAAACAAAGTAGTAATTAATTCAATTAAATCCTAATAATTTGGGATATTAATTTATGATTGATAGTTCCAATTAAAATATGAATAAAATTCAGTTTAATATCTTTTAGAAACAATTCTTTTAAAAAATGACATTGTATTCTTGAAATGATGAGTATCATAAAATAATATAAATAATATATTAAAATCTTACGCAAATATATATATCTATGTGTCATAAATATAATTAAAGTTTTGGTTACAATACCACCAATATTATTAAAAAACTATTAATAAGATAAATCTAATAATATTAAACAAGTCAATAACAATAATCCAAGTGAATTATATTTATCACATGAAGATGGAAGATGAATCACTTATCTATCATTGTACCAAGCATCAAGTATCTAATTGCTATATTTTTTTTTATCTAGTTTTGTGCTTCTTCTTCAAATTCTTTTTGATAAATTTTCCTTATAGTAGTTAAATTATTTTTAAATGATTGGATAAATTATGTGTGGAATGCTTTTAATTTGATTCTTAAAGTTCACTAATCAGACTTTTTCTTCATTTTTTTTTTAAATCTTCAATCAAACCAAAAAACCCAAATAAAAAAATCAAATGCATTTGAGGTGAGTTTTCGAGAAACTTAAATAAAAACTTTCAAGTGACTCCAACCGCTAATTCACTTGCCCTTGCATATCTAAAGATTATTTCAGCTATATTTTCATTTTTTTAAGTACGATTTTAATTAATGTTCAAATCTGGAAAATGACAAATGCTATCAACTTAAAAATTAGAAGAGAAGTCGCTGTAGTTCTGACCGGATTTTATATTAAACAAAGTATTCAATTAAATCCGATTAATTTGGAATATTAATTTATGATTGATAGTTCCAATTAAAATATGAATAAAATTCAATTTAATATCTTTTAGAAACAATTCTTTTAAAAAATGACATTGTATTCTTGAAATGATGAGTATTATAAAAAAATATAAATAATATATTAAAATCTTACTTTACCATTTAAGTTATTAGGTTATGATGAATTTTTTGATATAATATTAAATTTTTAATAAAAAAGTAATCATAAATTTAAATTTTATTATTTTTAATTATTTAATAAAAAACAATTATAATATTAATATTGACAATGAGATATACTATAACAGCATGCGTTTAATAACATCGAGGACGAATGCCACGACTTAACCCATTGATCTACACGTACATCTTTGTATTTTTTAGAACTATACTAGCTTCTTAGACAGACATCTGAAAATGAACTAATTATCATCAACTCTTTTTTTTTTTTTTTCTTTCTCAGTGGCTCATCAAGTATGTCCGTGTGCAATGGGCAAAGGCAACCTGGGGCTGAGAGCTCATAATAATTTACCTCTAGGTAAGAGACATCATTGCCATAGCAATAGCACCGAAAGTGTCATCTAACAGAGAGGCCACAGCAACATTTTTCTTTTCTCGAGAAAGTTCAGCAATGTTTTCTTGGTGAAGTACCTTGATAACATGAAAAGGTGCCTTCGTTTCTTGCTTGAAGCTTTAAAAGGAATTCACGGATTGATTGTGATTATTGCATTAATTCGGGGCGTGCAGGCATTAATCATGTACAATTTTCAGATGTGACAATCGACTTTTGTTTTCCACTGCACATTTTCATGTTCAGAAGATGATTTCATGAGTGCTTGATAGGATAGGGATAGTTTGGATTGATCTTACATGCGCCCATGATATCACAGATTCCTGTATATAGCTATCTTCATTGACGTCTACAGGGTCCAATAGCTTTTAATCAATTTGCATAGGATTCCATTTATACTTTGATCCGGAAGTCCTGTGATTCGTTTCTGTGGCTTAAAAGTATTTTGAAAAAAATTTAATTTTTTTATTTTTTTCTTTGTTTAAATCATTTATTTTTATATTTTTAGATTATTTTGATGAATTAATATTAAAAATTGTTTTTAAAAAATAATTATGACTAATAGGCAACTAATTATGACTAATAATGGTATAGTCAGTCCATTCTAATTTTGCTACCAAATACATAAGCATATAGCTGACTATGATGGTAAATAATTAGTATGATGAAAAAAATGATGTCAGATTAATATGTCAATGCTTCCAAAGAGAGATTCTTCCCCATTTGTACTTTTCCCCCCTTTATCTTAATATAGCGATTAGATATTTGAATTTCTTGTGTTTTTTAATAAAAAATTAAAATAATATTATATTAATTTTTTTAAACAAGAGTTTCCCTAAATAAATTTAAATAAAATTAAATAATTAAACAAGAGTTGCCCTAAATAAATTTAAATAAAATTAAATAATTCAAGTTAACTGAGTAAAATCATATCAAGTTTTTATTTGATTAAATTTCAAATCTAGCCTTGATAGGTATTAATAAATGCAGTATATATCTAGCAAAATCAACTTTGATAATATTAATTTTAGATACAATGACATTTAACTTTAAGAAACTCCTATATTGAAAACCCTAAACTAAAAAAAAAAAAACAATCGAAATAAAATCAAAATAGCATGTTCGAGATGCCTATTGAAATGCCTCTTTTGTATTGAAATCCTCTGACTAAAGTTTAATTATACTGGATAAAAGACTTCCATATTCACATGAAGATTACAATATACAATACAATATACATTTTTGCATCAAGAATTAAATATACCAACTTTTCTGTTCAATGGTTTAATAAATATATTGATTCAAGTATTGAAATTTTACTTGAGATTATAGTTAATAGACATATTTAAAGTTAAATTAAAAAAAATATTGGCTCACTTCCTGTGTTGGGATTTTCTTGAAATATAATCGCTAACCTAAACTAGTTAATATGAAATATTAATATAATTTAAATAAACTATGAATAAATAAAAAATTAATTTTAAAAAACTTTTAATTAACATGTTTTGAAGAAACTCCAAAAACTCTCTAAAAACTTTTATCTTAAATTTTCAATTGATTTATTTATATGAAATCTTAAAATTGATCTTAAAAAATATTTAAATTTTTAAAGAAGAGATGACCACTAAGAAACTTGGGGCTAAAACCCACACACACAAATTTTTAAAGAAGAGATGACCACTACAAAGAAACTTGGGGCTAAAACCCACACACACACAACTTGACTCCTGCTTCAAACTAGACTAAGCTATATAATTGAATCTATTATAAAATAATTTTTGAGTTATAAAAGATTTTATTTTTTCAACTTAAATTTAGGTTTGAGTTTAGTCCTTGAAAAATTATTCCTTCTAATCCAACTCTTGAATGTAAGGAATTGGTCAATATTTTTCAGAATTGTTTTTACAAAACTTAATAGTTTTTTTAGTTCAAAAGACATTTGATTTAAATTAAAAAAAATTCGACTTTAATTTTAGTTTTATGAAATGTAATTAAAGTTGATAATGAAATAATTCTATTTGTTTTTTATTCCTAAAATCATATATAAAAAGACACCAAAGAAGAGTGCTGCGGAGTTGGTTTTTCTGTATAAATTATGCAAAAGAATTTACACTCTTTTTTACCTAAATGTTTAATTTAGGTTTTGTTTATTTGTTGAAAAATAATTTTTTTTTATAGTGATTTCTTTGAAAAATAAATTATTAAAAAATAAATTATTTGTGGTTTCTTTGAAAAATAAATTATTAAAAAGTGAATTATTTTTTGATATTTGATAGTATCATGTAAAATAAATTTAAAAAATACTTTTCAGTGTTTTGCTATGTCATGAAAATGAGATGAAAAATAAACTGTTAACATTTTTTTTCAAGTTTGTTAAAATAACATGAAACAAATTTTAGGAATTAAAAAGTTGAATAAAAATAAAATTTTAAAAAAATCTAATTTCATAAATGATCTCAAATAAAATAATTAATAAACAAAATAATAGATATCAAATCTAACAGATACAAAAGTTGAAAAATGATGAAATTAAAAAAATAATTTTATAAATTATTTCAAATAAAATAAATAATTAGGAATGATAAGAGAAAAATAAATAACAATCATAAAAATAAAGATCAAAATTGATATAAAAATTACATTAAATTAAATTAAATTTTAAAGGATGAAATGGAAAAAAAAAAGATTAAAAACAAAATATATATCAATCAAAAGTTTAAAAATTAAATTTGATATAATTAGGAATAAGATGACTTTTATAAATTTTTCATATCTTTTAAAATAAAAAAATATTTTTTAATTAAAAAATATTTTTTATTGATCAAATTTTTTAATAATTAACAAATATAATTTTTTTTTTTTTTAAACATCACCTTACATGAAAGAGACAGGGCTTAATTCCTCTGTCTTTCAAGTTCTAATTTTACTTTTTATTTGCCCTCTAATCTAGAGTATAAATTCAGTTGTTATAGAAAGGTCACTGAGTTTATTTTTTTAATTTATTGTATTTTATTTATAAACACACCTAAATAAAAAGGAGTCGTTACATCCTGAAAGACGCAATGAAAAGAGTCTCTTCCCATCAAATGATTTGATATCCTTGTAAACATGAACAGGTCCATCTTATTCACAAATACTACTGCAGTCCAGCATCAATCAACATAGCAAAAGTTAATATCAAACAATAATAATAAAGGAAAAGCTTCGCCAAATGAAAACGTTGCGTGTAATCAAATCACGAGGCCGTGGAGCCATGTCAAAGTACGTAGATTTTGCATGACAAGAAGACAAGGGGTTTATGCGGCTTGTGGCAGTGACTTGTGGAAGCAGAACTAAAAAATTTCCAAGGCAAAGACTCTCGCACTGCAGGCAATTTCCCCATTGACCAAACCTAACCTCGTCGCCTTCTGCAAATTCTATCCACCACCAAATTGTCCAAATCGGTGGATATCTCTGCTCCATACGGCAATTTGCTTGCCATTTCAAAGTCAAATCTTGGAAAATCTCTCCACCTTCACATCAGGACCAACTGCTCTCACTGCTGGAGGAGTTGATTCACATGCACGTAAATTGCAATGTTTTTCTTGCCGTTGATTGCTTGCGAAGGATTCTCGATAATACTTTGAAACTCCAGTTAATTCTAGTAGTCTCCGGAGTCGGCAAATTTATTTTGGGTTCCGAATAACTTTCTACATGGTGGTTAATGCCACGACTCATAGGGTGGAGTCCAGTGTCAGGCTGCAAGAAAAATCATAAATCCAAGAGTCCCTCCACTCACGGTATATATAGTGAAGTACTTTTGACCAAGCAACAAAATCACTCTAATTTTAATGTATAAAAGATGTCCTTAATTATAAGATAAAATCAAAATAAAAAATCGAAACTTGTCCATGCTCAATAAATAATTTTACAATACTCAAAATTTTATATTATATATATTAAAGAGCTAATTTTGTTAAAAAAATTTATAATTGTTGGAGTTAATTAAATTCTTTTACAAGAGCTCGTAAAACTCTTTCAAAACAGGGAATAAAACATGATTAAGTGCTCAATACCTAAATTTTGGAATTCGTCCCTGTCTTAATTTTTGAAAGATTGTTGCATTAAATTTATCATTATCAGTTAGTGTTAAAATTTACACAAACTTATATTATTTTATATTATTAATTAAAAAATATAAATAATAAAATTTGAACTCATATGATATCATATGATCATTAAAGTTTTGATTGATGTTAATAAATTATTTTATTAAAAAAATTAAACTGATAGATATAATTTTAAAATATAATTTATATTATTTTATAGAAAAATTCGTAACTGAACCGCTTTCAAATTAACCTTTGATTTGGAATAGTCTTGAATCAGAATTCATGGCGGAGAAGTAAGAATAGTCTTGCAATCAGAATTGAAGGTGGAGAAAGTAAGTGTAAAACAAGACGTAGATAGGGAAAATGAACGTTCGAGAGAAAATATTCCAAGGCCACAAATTTGTATAATAATTCGATTCCTCATCCAATTTTTTACAGAACTGGTGCACAATTAGTCAACAAAACATGCACCAATCTCTTTAGACTGGTTGCATTCACTTTGTGAATCTCTGCTTTTGAAATTTAGGTTAAAAAAAATCTCCAAAATAAATTTCTTTTCCCATAATTGTTCCCGAGGAGATTTAAAAAGAAGAAATGGAAACCATGCCCTTTCGTTGGCCGCTAAAATAAATTTGGTAGGGAACTTAGGGCATATGATAGTAATCTTGAAAGATGCCACAAATTTTGGGTGCTTCTTATGTCACTAATGCACTAGTAGCGGACCTGATTTTCAGCGGTGAAAGCAAAGCTTGTCCAACTTACACAAAATTTGCTTTACTTTATATACACACAAAAGTCAAAATGAAGAGGATTCCATGCAAGGATTTCTATTCATGTTCATCACCGAATAATTTGAACAAAACGTGGGTGTTTTTCTTTTGGAAAAAGAGGGGTAGATGAGCAGTTCAAGTTTGACCAGGCATGTCTTTTCCTACAAGATTATATACTCGATTATTATTCAAATCTTATTTGTTTTTTTTTATTGTTATTTTCATAGATTGCATTAATATGCATAGGTTTTTCTTTTATTTTGAAGACGGCATTAATATTATACAAAAAAATCTGATAATTGAAACTGATTTTAAGAAAATAAACATCACAAAACCCTTCAGGCCATTGGACATGGTCTTTGAAGCAAAATCTAGTCATTGTATGATAAAAAAATATAGAGTTTTTGGACTTTCCTTGTCAAAATAAGAAATCTTGTGATGCTTAAACAATAACTATCAATACTTGCTCAATAAAAGAGGGATTGGTACAAGAAGGAGAGATAAACAACATGGTATAAAATTCAGGTTACTTTTTAATTTTTATAGAAATCATTGTGTTTTCCAAGAATTTTCATTTAAGATTCTATATATATACATATATTTTCCGAGTTCTTGAATACGCAACAATCAAGCACTTAGCTACTTTTGTTCCCTAACCATCCACCGATTTGGCAACGGTTAATTGATGACTTTTAAGAACAAGGTGTCTTTCATAGAAAACCGAAAGGATATATATACATTAATTTAAATTGCAATATGATAAATTATGTACGCCAAAATCAAGGAATTTCTGATTTTTTTTTTTTTTTTAAAAAAGAAGCGTTCCTCACACGGCCATTCATTAGATGTAGCTTGTAAGAAACCATCTACAGAAACGAGTAATGAATTAGGTATGGAGTGCAATGTTGTGCTACTATTATTATTATTGGTGTTTCCAATCATGTCATTTGCTTTGGATCTTGATTTGGAAAATAACAATAAAGCATGTATTGCATATATATTAGACAATCTTTTTCGTTCTTCGTTTTGTTTCTTCTGGGAGGGAGGTAGATTTCACAATCTCTTGCAATTATTTAAATGTGTGTTTTCGCACGAGTGAGGCTTCATTAAGGGTTATTATATTGTTGTGTATTTTTCTTTCAGGGTGACTATCATTTTGGAGAAATTTGAGGGCATGAACTTTGTTTTTGTACATATAAGTGGTTTTGATAAATAGCTTGAAAGATATTATTACCTTATTGTTAACGATTATTTTATGAATAATTATTTATGACTAACATGAAGATTTTTTTACTTCTCATGAATATTAAACGAGGATAAAATATTTATTTTTTATTATATTTTTTATATGATTTTATTAAATTAATCATTCTTCTATTGTTTTATATAGTTGTGTCAAAATTTAATTTTTTTATTTTTTTAGCCAAACTTTTAGGTGATAATTGTTTTTTTTTTAAATCTTGTTCCTGATAAAAAAATATTTTTGTAAAAAATAAACATGTAAATAAATAAATTATAAATTAGTTTCTTACTTGAAAAATTGAATAATTATACTTCTTAGAATAACTTATTTTAACTGATCTAAAATTAAATAAAAATAAGTTTCGAACATCACCTTGCAGTATCGCTCCCCTTTAAAAAAGCTAGTTATAGTTAAAGTTAAAAAGGAGGCGAATGCTCGTGCCCTAGATGCCCATGGGCTAAGTAATCGGGCATGTTTCTAAAAGCCTTATCTTTCAATGATCTGGGCCAGAGCTATTAAGAAATAGGCCCCGGCCCATATAAGTTGAAGGTTATATCCTATTAAGAAATAGGATATTTATGTATAGTTTTTATTTATTTTATCAGCTTTGATTTTATTCAACCCCATAGCAAGCTTGAAACATATACAATTAAAGCCTATTTCATGTTATAGTAATGATTATTTTTTATTTAAAATTATATTAATATAATTTTTTTAACATCAACATATAAAAAAATTAAAATCATAAAAAAATAATTTTAAAAATTATTATTTTTAAAAAAGTATTTTAAAATATAAAAACAAACTATCACAGTTACTTGCGATACTTTCTCCGGTAACATGAAAGCTAGATTTACAGATCCCAAAGCTCAAAAGGAATAAAATAATAATAATGTGATAAAACCTTTTAAATTTACCCCCACATGAAAGAGTGAGGGGGGCCGGCAACATCCCATGCACCATCAAATCAGTGGGGCAATCTTTGAAGACTATATTATTGCATTAAAAATGCAATCCAGACGTCCTATGCACTTTCCTTTACTGCTTTCATTAATGTGTTCTATGAAAAAAAAAAAAAGTATGATATTCAACGGTCCATTCCTGATTTGTCCAGCTTATTTTAAAATCTGTAGGTCCCTTCAATTTAAGAACCAACCAGTATCCTTTGCCCTCGAATTCCAAGTGAATTTGCTTTTTAGAACTTGCATTTTTATCATTTACTCTTAAAAAATGAAGTTGTTACATATATGATATTTTTAAAACAATTTTATATTATTTTTTAACTATTTAGAGTTTAATTTGAATAAATACAGCACTAACTTGTGTTTTTTTTAATAAATTTACCATTAATCATTTAGTAATTAAAACTCTACCTGATTAAAAAAAATATTTTAATCCAAAAATTTAAACCACAACATGATGAGTTTTAGGTTATCATGTATTTTATCCATGCAAATTTCGGCAACATTTTTGTTAAATCTTAAGATTTTTACCAAACCTTTTTCAGCTCTTTGCATGAGATGGAGCCCCCGATTGAGTCTAACGTTTCCTCGATTGAATTTGGATCAAACCCAAAAACCACTCGATGGCTCCATTTTTTCCCCACCATCGCTCCCTTTTCATATGCGAATGGGATTGTGTAGTTTCCACTCATGCAATCTTATTTTTTTACTATACAAATTAAATTCATGTGTGGGCATGCCCGAATAATTCAAGTGGCTTTTTACATAATTTCATGCCTTTTATTTCTAGGGCACGAATGTTAATTTACTTTCTTAGTGAAGCATCATAGCACCTAAGATCAAGATCGATATTGGGATCAGAAGAATGCTGCGTAAGAACACTACTGTAGTAGCTAACATCAATTCGCATTTATGAGTCGGTTAGGATCCAGTTGAAGAATGAAGACCAAGTCACCCAGAAAGAGATGAATTTGGACCAGCAAAACAATGGGGTAATTTATTGAACCTCATAGGTTTTGGAACGGTTGAGACACAGGCATGGTCCACCTTCGAGCTTTGACCTGAAACACGCATCAGATTTTCTTGGCTTGCAGGTTGGAGCAGGAACCATTTATTTAATGGCCCAGATAGATGCAGTGTGTGTGAGAGTCTCATATATAGCACACACCCTCGTTTGATTTTGTTAGGTGTGCTCTTATCCAAAATATTTTTTTCTCCCAATAGTCTCAATTTTTTTAAGATCAATAATATAATCTCTATTAAAACAGAAACAATTATTTTTTTAATGTTTTTCAATGATTTGGATGCATTGATATTAACAAATCAAGAAATTATTTTAATATATTTTTAAATAAAAAATATTTTACATCACAATAAAAAAAAAACTTTATAGATTTAATTTATATATAAATAGATCCTCGCTAACTCAATATGTTTTGATAAAGGACCTCAAATATAGCCCTTTAAAAGTTGAACTTTGAACAACTCACAAGTGGCTCGACTCAATATTAATCAATATTATAAAACCAATTCTCTAAAATAATGTCGGTAGTCATACATGCACGAGTTATCTCTGCAGGCTGGCAATATTATAAAAAGTTGAACTTTGAACAACTCTCAAGTCGCAACATAAACTGATTTTAGTAATTGAATTAGCAATCGAAATAAAAATTTTACTATACTAGAATTTTGTGGGGATTTTAGCTGTCTCCTAGTCTCTTGTTTCTTCTACAAACTATATATCTACCACAGCCCACTTGCAACTCTCTCTGATCGCTCCAAACAGAGGACCTTTCTACGTAATCTCACATCTATTGTGGCAGTATATATGAGGCTCAATATTGGACAGTGGACATGACTATGAGCATGAATGCATCTCTTAACTCTACTCCTTGGAAACCATATCTCTCTTGCTAGAAGACGATACATTTGTGGTAGCTTTGAGAGCTGCAACAGTGAGGGAGATGGAGATAGATTTGAGAGGCAGTAGGTTGTACGTCGACCTACTGTAAGTGAAAAGGCACTGATTTTTGTTTGCTCACTGTTCGTGCAGAATGACACACTGTCCTGTCGCCTTTAATTTAGGAATATGGGCAGGACAGGAAGAAAATACTATTAATTATATACGGATTTTCTTAAGAGTGAAGGTCCCTGTGATTTGATGTTTCAGTCATGTTAAAACTTCTGCTTGATTTCAAGAATGATAATTGGATCCTTGACGTTCTGGATCCAAGCCGAAGTCATTCGCTCTTTCCATTTGCAGCCAAGTTTCCATTCATGTCAAGATTGTTAGCTTATATAAGAAGAAAAGGATACGTAGTACGCTTAATTGATTGAGATCTTGATCAAGTTTGACAATTCGCTAAACTTTTTATATATATTTTTTTTGTTTTACAGGAAGAAAAAGTTCGTTTGAGATGTGATTTCAGGGCATGTAAGATATAAATACCATTTTTTTATTTATTTTTTATCATGGTTGTTAACCTAACATGACTTCACGAGCTGATTCAAAAAACAAAATTTAACCCGTCTAGGTTTATGATTGGATTGCCTAGGACTTTGTCAGGTTCAAGGCTCAATTAGGTCAAAAACAAGTTGACTTGAAAAAACCAAAAAAATACCAAATTGTTTAAGGGAAGATTTAAACCTTGGATCTCTTTTACTAACTTTACCAAATTACTAATATAAGCGATTCAATTTATTTAAAAGGGTATAAAGTTGAATTTGTTAACATAATTAATTTACGCTGACTTAAGATTTTACTTGGACTGGTCTCTATTAAATATAATAACCATGATTCCATGATTTTGATGATCCAATTAGCTTTTCTAAACAATATGGTTCAATATTACTGAATCCAAATTTATACATCGAACTTATCATATAGTTACTAACATATAAGTACTATAATATTTATCCAAGTAAGTTATCTCCTTGCTCTACACCCAAAAAACCTTGCACGCACACAGAGTGTCTGTGTGTGTGTGAGTGTATAGATATGCTGCATTATTAGAATGAAATATAAGAAATATTCAAGCCCTACAAATGTAGGGGTGGGGTGACAAGTAAGGGACAGGTTTTGCTGTTACAAGGACCTAAAACTACAGGTGGTATTCCAGCTTACAGTAGGCCATTTATAACAAGTGGGACCAAACGCAACCTAACCACAAGAAAAGATGACGCAAAGAAACCTTCCCGTAACTTTAAAATCTTTCTCTCCTTTTTGCTCCATTCCTTTTATCTTTTTTTAATTTCCTTTTCATTTGTTGGCGTTTGATCACAGAAGGAAACCCTTTTTTCCCATCTTTTAAGAACACCCCTCCCAGCCCCAATAAGACCCATTCAAAAGCTTTTGATCCAGCCTTTACACTTCCTCAACTTTCTGCCTCCAACACTACCACTACTTGTAGAAGCATCTGATTTCTTTCTTTTAAAATTCTCTCTCTCTCTCTCAACACTTCACACGCAAACACACATATAGCCGGCCAACGTCTCAATCTAATAATATACACGATTGTTCATTGAATTGCTCATGTTTCCTGCTCTCAGCACCTTTTCCTCATCAAAGTTATACCCTAAAAAACTAGCGCCACCCCCTTGTTACCCTCTCCATCTCTCTCTCTCCTTTCTTTCTCTCCCTGTCACTTGTAGTTTTGCATGATGGTTGCATGTAGAAGACCTCTAGCTCTCCTTCTTTGTCTCTTCTTCTTGTTCTTCATTTTCTTTGTTGGTTACTCTCATGGTTCAAGATCCACCAACGTTTTTAACTTCAAGCCAAAGACTCAGTACAAAGGCCATTTCTTGAATTTCCTGCCAAGACATTTACCCATACCAACTTCTGGCCCTTCACGGAGACACAATGGCATTGGCTTACAAAATTGGAGATCACCATGAAGATTAAAATAGAGTTCTTGAAGGAAAGGTGACTATTTTTATTTCATTTTTCTTGAAAACACTGAGGAGTTGGTGGGTACTGTATATGGGGTTGCTGGGTAGCATAATTCTTCTTCTTTTAATTGGAGGTTTGTTGAAAGAAAATGTAATGATTATGTATTGTTTCTCCTTTACTCTCATGGAGAACTGGCTGGTAATTTTGGTGTGTATCAAATGTAGACAAAAACAGTGCTAGCTTGATGACAGAAGTCTAATTATTAGACTCTTTTTTTGTTTATATATATTTCTGTTTTGGGTTAATTACCGAAAAAAAAAATACTACATGCAAAATATCATCAGTTGATGAAGAAAAGCTCCTTCCTTGCAATTTGCTTATATTTCTGAGCTACGTAGACACATCTTTCTGTATAAATGTACGTGTACGTATATACAAGTCATATTCCTCTTTCGGGTTACGTATATATAATTTGTTGAAGTACCCAGAGCTTGAACTACTACTTGATTAATTAAATGTTCTTCGTCATCCGTAAGGGTGAAATTTTCAGAAGTCATGTATTTCTTTATTTTCATGTACTCATGTGGAATTTGATAATTCCTTTATTGTTCATGAAGAAAGAAATTCAACAATATACCAATTTATGGATCTAAAGTATTTTAATAAAATTTGAAGGCTATAATTCTAATTCCACCAATCTTTAATTAGATCTGCTCCTTCAAGGTCTTTTTTTTTTTTTATATATAGATAAAAGTCTTATTTGATAGGCAAAGTTTCATATTTGAACTTGGCAGACGAGTATTCTCAAATTAATCAAGAGGGTTGAGTAGGGTTTAGCCTTAGGGCCATTAGGTTTCTTACAATTTCTTGATTTCAGTAATAACCACTGGCACAACAAAAAGCGTAATGGTAAACCTCATGTGATATTTTCTTCAACAAATCTTGATCACTGCCATTGAATATTAGGCAGAAGAAATCTCATGTGCCATGTGAGGCAGTTGTTAATTTGTACTCTTTTTTCATCCATTTTTGAAGAAATAGCCTGTACTTTCCTTGATTTGATACGCATGAATAAATCAATGCTTACATGTCTCCCACACCGAGTCAAAAAACCTACACGCCTTCTACCACTAGAGAACTTGTATTTTGTTGGCCATGGCGTACACTATGTAATTCACTTCATCAAATCTTCCAGTCCTGATAGCATGGAGTATAAATCATTAACGTGTACGCGTACATCCACGATGTACGTATGTACGTATGCATCCATCATCATTCAACTCAATTTGCAAGCAATGATGAGAGAAGTGGACTTTGGAGAATTGTCCATCCATTTGTTTTTCATGGATATAGTGAATGAACAAGCGAAATTATAGGCTTTTCTGTATTTGTGGGATTTATCATAACATGTTATCATAACAAATAGCAAAGGACTTGAAAAGCCTCCATCAACTCAATGCTTCCCCTTTGATCATGACAAACCAAGGGAATAGGGGAGGGGGTCTTGATGGATCCACGTGTTTGGTTATTATTCACGACTCAATTGGATTCCGATCGAAAAAATTGAATTTTGGAACGATGAGAGGGCATTTATACGTGGAGAATGATATACCAAGCTTTTCTCCTATAGCTATGAATGTATGATCATGCTTAAAAGTCCCATTAATTTGACGTAATCAACCCTAATTACCATTGGCTTTATATAGGTGAGTGGCATGAAGCCTCTTGCATCGTGCAGGCTGTTCCTGATTCGATCCAATTTGTGATGTGACATAATAGATCCTAAACTCTTCTTTTGATGGCAATTAAGCCCCTGTTTGTGTCGCAATCGAATAATTTCTTCTCTTGCTCCGCTAACTATATATTAAGTATTTACTAGCCCTTACCTGCCCACCATCACCAAGACTGGATCGTAAGTCTATTTCTGGCAAATGAAAAGCGATTGGAGACCTCGTCCCTCTTTCTTTATTTCGCCAAGGAGCCGGATGGATGTTTACGTTCCGGTCACAGTAGCTATAAAATTCTCATGTTATTTAAGAGCGAAGAGCTATCCCCATGCGCATATGGTTTGGAAACTATATGCAGTTTAATTCGTGGGTTGGAAAGTGGGAGTTGAAATACTTGCTGCGGTTAGCCGTCCATGTTTGAAAAGTCGGAGTTGAAATACTTGCCGCCGACCCAATTAATTCATGCAATTAATATTGTATAAGCTATCACATTTTTACATTGAAAATATGGGAGCTTTGCGTTGAATTTTGCTGGTTGGTTGCGAGGGGGAGACTTGTTAATATGCTTGTCGGACGGCTACCCAATCGCTTTGATTTAACTTTAATTTTTACTTTAGAAAAAAAATATTCTACATGTACACGCTTGCATTACAAAAATAAAGTCTTCTTCAACGTCTTTATGAATTTTTAATGAGGCATGTCACTAACCAAAAAAAAAAAAAGATTTATTTTATTTCTAATTTCATCCATCATTTTTTTATTAGATTTTTTATTTAATCCACTTCTCATTTTTTTAATTATTTTTTTTTATTTTTTATTTTATCCTTGAAAATTTAATTTAATTTTTTTTTATTTTGGTTCTTATTTTTTTGCTCTTTTTTTTATTTTATCATTTTCATCATTTATTTTGTTTTTCAATGTAGTCCTTGGTTTGTGTCTTTCAATTATTTTTATGCATTGTTTAGTTCTCATTGCTTGAATTTTAATTATTATAAACTTTAATTTTTTTATGGTTTGAAATTTTTATTAGTGGTTTTTTCATGTTTGTCTTTTATAGGGTAATACCAATTTTATAACTCGGTTCACTAGTTTCAATGATAAACTTGGTTTAGGCTTGATTTTTTTACAATTTTTTTTATTTTTATTTTTATCATTTGACATTGAATTATTGGACTTTGAGTTTTTTGATTTGTTTTGCTTTTTATTTTTTGCTGGGTTGTACCTACCTCATATATCATATTACAAGTTAGTTGAGTAAATTTAAGTTGAAATGTTTTTTAAAATTATTTTTTTGATTTATCATTTTCTTTTTAATTATTGACTCTTGAGCATGTCTTACTAAATACTATTTTAAAATAAATGCAAGTGTCAGTGCATGATAGGTTATCCTGAGTGCGAGGTGGTAAAATTAATTTGAGTTAGCTTGCATTTTCTTACTATGTTTTTTATTTAACTTTGATATTTTTTGTTAAGTACTTCTTTTCAAAATCTATTTTTCCCTTGATTTTTTATGAGTTTTTCCTTTTTAATTTCATTGTTTTGCATTGAATAATTTATCCTTGAGATTTGTCATTTTCTCTTTTTTTTTAGTTATTATGATGACAGGTTAGTAAAGTTAACACAAGTCTTAGGGTTTTTTTGAAGTTATTTTAGTTGAACTTTGTTTTTTTTGCTAGGTACTTCTTTTGATTTTTTTTTATCCCGATCTCATATCACGGGTTGTGGGTTTATCAAGTTAGGTCGAGTTGACTCAGATTTGATTCATAAACATTATATTTGTTTTTAATTTTTGACATTAGGTTATTAGGTCTTGAACTTTACGATTTTTTTTTGCTTTTTTTTTTGCGAGTTATTTTGGTCTTATATCATGAGTCATATTTTATTAAATTTAACTTAATTTATCTTATATTATTATCATTTGAATACTATTTTCTTATATTAAAAAAATTTGGACCAACTCACGACATAATGTAGGCACCAAGGAGTTCTTTGTAGGTTTGGTTCAAGATTAAAGATTCAGATGAAGTCGTGTTGCTAATTGTGATTAAAACTCTTGAATTATCTTCTTTGTGAGATGATTTTATTGGAGTAAAGTTTATCTTTGAATATAATCATACTAGTACGATTAACTCAATGAATAAACTATCTAATAGATTATAGAGAATTCATGAGTTTTTTTTTTTTTTAATTATCGTTGCATCTAGATTTTTTTTATTATAACTAGGCTCATTATCTTTCTCTCATGTTCTGCGCGATGCTAACCATATAATTGATGGTTTTGCAAAACAAGGTGTATCTAGAAGTTATGATTTTATGGCCTGACATTGATCTTCTTAACTATACCGTCTTTCTAATTAGTTCATAGATCTTTCAACTAATAGATTGTGTAGATACATTTTTGTTTGTTTTTCACCTTTTTTTTTTAGCATTTTAAAGCAAGCTATTGCTTATCAAGGGAAGAAGGAGAAGATTACTTCCTCCTATGGAGTCCAACATCAATTAAGTCCTTTAGTCCTCTTCTAAATTTTGATAAATAAGAATTCGACGATTCATTATTTTGATTAGCGCCTACTAATTTTACTAGTAAAATAACAAACGCTCACGACTTGATGGCTATTTCGTGAATAATGAGACCCTTCCTCTTAACATTTTCACTTATAGTTTATGAATTTGATTTGAAATTTGTAGGGACCTTGATTAATATTTTGTTTCATACAAATCCTTAAAACTCCTTTGACTATAGCTCGAACAGTACTCAATTCTTTTCCCTGTTTAATGGAAAAAAGTAATTTTAGAGGACCCAACAAGGTTCTCCAAATAAACAAAGAGTTAGAAGAACAATGATGCGCAATGCACCAAAACAACATATCGTGGCCCATGAACAACTTAAAAAATGGCTCAGAAGAACCCCCATGAATTATGTGTTACAAGAAATCATGCTAATCATTAGCTTCCATCCCAGAACCTAAGACGCTTGCTTTTACCACGTTTTGTCGCTTAAGGATGGCAAATTATGGGCATTTTCTGCTAAAAATTCTCAGCTTTCATCTCTTCCAAGAACTTTACAACGATGATGCAGTATCTGATGCATCGGGGGTGATTATGCATTCCGTTAATCCATTGCAAAGATTTAGAGGGAGGCCCATTTGATGTAACAGACTCAATTAAATTACCATGATTACAGTAATTTTGTTTGCTTTAATCAGGGCCCATATATAGCAGTTTCTAATAACAACAATTAGTCCCTTTGCCTTTCAAGGATAAGTTTCTATTATAACTTACCAAAAAAACAGATAAGTTTCTATTATAATACTATTTTGGATTTTTTATTGTACTTTCTTCTGGCAAAAATATTGACCTATTTTCTTGTTACACTTTGGAACTGAAAATGATCAAAATGTGACACCTATTTGGAAACGTACTATATTGCAAAAGGATGTATTCGAGGCTTCATCCTTGAGATTGATTATCATGGTACTATCATGTATTATGGTATTTTTTAAAAGTATTTTTTATTTAAAAATAAATTAAAATATTACTGATTATCTTGGTTTATTGAGTATTCATGAAGGAAGATATAATATTTTTCTTGATAAAAAAAAACACACATAAGGTAAAGAAAGATGTAATAAATGGTAGTGCATTCGACTAATCGATAGAGGGAGGGCAGAGGTTTTGTTTTTTGTAATTTTTTTTCATAATAGTATAACAAATCATTTGAATGCAGAGAAAATGGATGCATTTTCATAATTATTTGTTAGATGTGCATAAATGATTGAATAATGTATAAAATGGGTACTTTCTAGCTACATATACCACCGATTTATTTATAAATACACGTATGCTTTGAAGTATTATACGGTGTAGAAATGAGTGATTTAACAGAGGAAATTACAAGCATGAGATGCTTTATAATTATTTCGAATCAAAATACATGAAATGATCGAAAATGATCTTGTGAAGTGTTGCTGGTTTACAGCCAGGACGTCCTAATAAAGGATTTTTATAAAGAAATTATTGAAGCTAAGAATTGACAGGTGTACATGATTTGAAATCACTATGCTAAAATGTAAAAGAAGGATAAGACATGTGAGGCATGAGTGATCTTTGTGAGATTGGCTCTGCTCGCATGCTTCATTATTTGATTTGTCCTACGAATGTTTTCCAATTATTACCATGGATTTTGTTCGTGAAAAAAATAAAAAATAAATCGAAAAGGATTCTTTCAACTATCTTGTATTATTGTATCAGTTAATTCTATTTTTTTTTAATATTAATTCATTCTAATCCCCTTTTTTTTTTCCCCCAAAATCAAATAGAAATTTTGATATGAAAATCACATAATTAAAGTTAGCTCTTCTCTCATTTTCAAACTTCCATCTTTTTTTTTTTTTTTAAAAAAGCTTTTTGTAGCCACAACTTCCTAAGTTTTTAACCACTAGAAATTAGTCTGTTTTAGCTTGCAGTGAGCATTTGGAAATGTAATTATATTCTGCTTTTTAAAAATTTAATTTTTTAGTTAAAAATTTATTTTTTATATGTTTTGGACCATTTTAATACATTGATTTTAAAAATAAAAAATAAATTATTTTAATACATTTCAATAAAAAAATATTTTTAAAAATAATTATAATTACATTTCCAAACATAATTGTAATATAAAATGAGAACAATAGTGCACATAACAATGATCTAAAATTATCAAAATTAGGTGATTCGAAGAACAGTGTTTTGATTGAAATACATTACCAATAAAAGTTGTAATCTTATTTCTGATTCCTTCTGGTTCCAATATTCCTCAGAGAGCCCATCACATTGAATGTGACCCTTCTTTTGGTTGATTTTACACAGCTCTTTAATCATCATGGCTGCGATATCTCTCTCTTGACTTGATGGAAAAAAACCTATCGGGATATGAAAATAATTGAAGGGATTCATGTACTATATTCTTAAAATATAAAAAAGAATATGAACAAAAGGGGTTGGCTTTCTGCTTGGATTTTCTTTGAATTGACCAGTCAACATGTCTCCTGTTCAAAGGCAATTGTTCAATTCAATTAAAATACCAAAGAAACAAGAGCACCCTTTATTAGCTCTTTCGATTTCTTAATCTATTAAGTGATTTGATTAATACTTGAAATACTGTGGTGTAAAGCATATATAATATGAACAAAATGATTGCTTAGACATTAAATATCCTTGTCAATACCCAGAGTTGCCCCCATTTTTTAGGCCGAAATGAATATCCTAATCCCATTTCGATTTTATTTTTTATTTTTTTTCTTGATTTTTCTATTATTAGATTGATACCTCTTTAACTTAACTTCAGGGCCATAGGATTAGTCGTGGTGTGCGTAAGCTGACCCGGACATCTACATTAATCTAAAACAAAATAACTCTTCTTTTTTTTTTTTATGGTGAAATGACACCCTTTATATGTTTTCTAACTACATAAACTATGATGTGTTTGTAACCATCATTGAAACTCTTTCTTTTTAAACACTTAATCAATTATTTCATCCTAGTAAATAACATTTTAATATCAAAAACCATTTTTAAACACAAATTAAATTCAAGAGTTTGAGTTTTGATTTTGGAGTTTAAAATTTCCAAGATTCAAAATAGTCAAATATTCCGGTAACGATTGGATTTAAAATTGGTTCAAATAAACTTGCATACACAACTTTTGTAAGATGAATAGTGGCATTGTGGTTGATATTGGATGAAACCTAATAAAAGGGCCTCCAATTATAGCTCATATATTAAAATAAAAAATATATAAAAGGTGTTAATCGGAAAGAAAGAAAGAAAGAAAGAAAGGGTCTATTAGTAGTTTAACACGTTGAAGAAAATATCAAAAAAAAGAAAGTCTCCATCCAAATAACTAATAATTAAAGGAGGTGCCTGTTTGTACGGATTTACCTCCTAATCACTATAAGCTAACATGGAGACATTAGTCTAGTGATAAGAACAGGTGTCCTCCATTCTTCGTGATCATCTGGGGTTTAATTCTAAAGTCATGTTGGGAGGGGTGAAATTATCAGCAGAGATGTACATAATCAAAATAATAAAGAATTCAATCAAATATATCTATCAATTTAAATTATTTTTTCATTACCCCGAACTAAAAAAAAGATACTAATTAAGATACAAAACTCAAGGTTTTGATCATATAAAAAAATATTAATTATCATATAGAATTGGGTGGACTATATATGGTTTTTTGTCCATGCATAAGATATCACGCATGACTTGAAGTTAATATATTTCTATCTATTTTTCTTCCTGGCATAACTACATAGGGTGGTTTGTGGTTTTTATTTCTTATTTTATTTTAAATTTTGTTAAAGCAAAGTGAAGTAGAGTGAAAGTAGATAAAAAAACCATGATAATTACAGTGAAATTTGGGCTCATAATTAGCTATAATGTAGAAATATGACTCCAATTAAAAATTACTTTCCCTTTCATTTTATCCTCCTTGCAGTATTCACTAAAGTTTGAAAACTTAAAGAAGAAGCATTGTATATGACACCTAATTTGCCAATCAATTTTACTAAATGATGCTGCAATAACGTGCAACAAAGCATTATTCACAGCACAATTCTTAATGGAGATGGAATTATTGCTTAAAATACTCAAAAAATAAGAAAATAATCACATGCGATGATAAAAATCAGGTGAGAGAAATTGAGCTTAAGAATATATAGATCACACAGATAAATACCATTAGTTGACCATGATTAATGGGGAGGGCCCATCCTGAATACTGAAGCTTTTGTATTTTATACACAGCATGTTCCCTGTTCATTGACAAGAGCTCAATTCAATTATTACACAACCAAACGTGTCCTTAATCATTTGACCTCTCAGAAATATATATATATATATATCATGACAGACTGCAATTAAGATTCTAACCAACATTCTTCCTTGATCTACTGTGAAATGCATCAAACACTTTGTGTTACATATTTTATTTTCTTTGTGCCCTCATTTCCCATAAATAAAGATTCGATGCGAATGCAATCTCAAGTATCTTTTTTCTTTTTTTTTAAAAAAAAAACTGATCGATTAGATTTTGAATTTAACCAGAGATGATCGTCCCTGTCGCTCTCTAATTTGGTACATAAACGGGAGATAATTAGATTATGCCAACCTTTCGGAGAAAAATTATTTACAGCTTTATAAGGGAGTTAATGCATGGGATGGAAATTTGACATTATTGCTCCAAGAGATCATGGCATGGACTAGCACATCAACCATTCGAATGATCTCTTAGGGGTGACCATCCTTCTTCAAGTAGAAATAGAAATGATAATCTCATCCATTCCATCTGCTACCCCATTTTTTCAAATTTATTTAGATTGAGTTTTTATTCAAACGAAATGATGGTAAAAACTAACAGTTTTAGAGTAAATTTCTATATTTTTAAGACACGAAATAAAAGAAACATGTTTTTTTCTGTTTTTATTACTTATGAGACACCAACGAAATGTTATCAAGGATTATACGAACTAACAAGCACCCATGCTAGCGCTCTCGGGATCATGCGTGGTTACAGAGAAATAAAACTGGAATCTGGCATTAAAATTGGAAATTCAAGAGTGCGAGTCCTTATTCAGAAGCTGGATCACACTTCCAATTGTGAAGTATTTTTCATCTATCTATCTTTTTTAGATTAACGTGGAATTAGTCGTGATATACGCAAGCTGTCCTGGACAGCCATGTTAATCTAAAAAAGATATATAGAAGTAAAAAAATACTTCACAATATTTTTCTGTGTTGATATAAGCCTTTTCCAGATGGCAAGTTTGAGCAGCAGATTAACAATAGCATTTCCAGATATAGACATAACCTGTTCAAGCAAGAATCCAGTAAACAATAGCTATGAACTAGACTGAAGAATATTATTCACTAAATAAGCCAATTAAAGGGTACCTATAGATAGTTTTGCCCAGACCGAGCCTGCTTTCAGCGCATCAGCAATCTTTTGAACTGTTCATGTAGGGATAGGACAATATTGCTCTATATTCAAGCTGTACAGTGGTATAAAAATACCATTTTTTAATGTGTAATATATTAAAATACCATTTTCTTTTGCATGTTTTAACAATGGTTGGAGCATATAATATTTACCAGCTCAGGGATGATAAACCAAGTTCAAAGGATGCACCAATGTCTCAAGATGTTAGACCAATGTCTAAACGTTTTGCTTGATAACCTATTAATTCTTTTTAACAGAATGCCATTTCTCTGCTACTTAGATTGTTATTATCAATAAAGATAGAAATATTCCAATGGTTTGAGTTTTCTCCATTCGTTGTTATTGCGATTCCAGGAACTGGTAGCACTTTTGGAAGCAACTGTTGATAAACACTACCACAGTAAGTGTAACGCAATTAGCAATCTACTTCACAAGGGAAACACTTCAGCTTTTGAGCTATATATCTGTTTGTGCACCAGGAATCCATATGCAGAAATATCTGGTTTGCTTGCCCACTTAACTGCAATTGAAGAAGAAATACCTTAGTAATAATAGAAATGGAATTTTAAACTCTAAATAAGGTAAACATTCCTGATTTAAGAAAAAAATAAAAATTTCATGAAAACCCACATCTATTAGAAGTAGCAACATCCTCCTCTGGGAATCTATTGAGCCTTCTCTAGAGCAGTCTACCTCATCATGCCTTTCATCTTCAACACCTGAAAGGATTACTTTAATACGTTTACGATCAAGATTTGTCTGCTCATCATTATCTGTTTTGGAAAAACATTCTGGAGAAGCTTCCGTTGGCCTCGAAGAATTCTTATGTGTTTCTGAAGGTTTTGGTGTTTTGATGAAGGATTGGAGGATGTTTTCGGCAATTGAAGGCTATTTTGGTGTTTTTAAGGAGTGATGGCTATGGAAGACTGATGAGAGTTCAAATACCCATCGCAAATGTAGTTCAAAATTGCAATTGTATACGATTTAGAATAGCAGTTGAGTCAAACTATACCATTTTCCTATACTTCATCAAATGGTGTCATTCCCCTGATATTTTAGGCTAACTATATCTTTTTCAAAAACAAATCTCTAGTTTCAAACAAAATTCTTTTTTACAATCAATTCCTAGAAATTAAAAACATGGCATAGTTCACAAATGGTCTTCGTCGTAGATCCCTTGACTGATTGAGCTTAAGCAAGAGATAAAATGTACATCATAAAAAGAGTGTTTTGCATTAAAAATTGCTATGCAGTAATGATTAACCAATCCACTCTTCCATTCACTTTGACCTCTTTAAATATGCTCGAGGGGTGAAAAATGGAAATGACCTGACTATTTCAAGTTGGACCTCCGGTGTGGGGGGAAAAAGAAAGGGAGAGAGATGTTCCATTTACACTTGATGTTTCTCCTCCAAAAGAAAGTATCTGAACTTTTAACAAAGATCGAAAGGAAAAGGAAATGAAGCAAACTTGAAGTAGAGACTAATGAAACGACTGTACATTCTTCTGAGACAAACTTTTTGTTGTCTCCTGGATAGCTTCATGCCTTCTTTTGGATATTTCTTTCATTGCTTCTTGATACTGCAGTTCAATCTTCCCCAGTTCTCTTCTCAACTCCTCATTGTCATCCTTGCAAGATGAAGGGAAAACATCAGATGCATAACCAGAAGAGATGAAGCCATTCATACCAGCGTCGGAAAATTTGCCCCTGTCATCAATTGATGTAAGGATTTCCCTTTCAGTTAAAAAATCCCGCACGATACCTCTCAAGCCATTCCCATCGAAGTTCACAGGTCCTGAGTCTGTGGACATGTATGAAGTAAAGGAGAGCTTTCTATCATTCAATTCACTTGAGTTTGCTGAAACATATGACATTTCAGAATGCTGATCTTCCGCTGCAGGTGGATTCTGGCTATCAAAATCATCAAGGTTGGACATCAAATCATCAAGTTTCACTGTACTGGGGCTTTCTCCTACTATTGGAATCGATCCACCAAGAGAATTGTGGTGACTTGAACACCTCGAATGATTCGCAGCATCATGAGCATTTTGGAAAGGAGCCACAGCCATCTTTCCATTTCCCAATGAATGGAAGTCCTCCGACTGGACCCTAGGGGTTTGTTCTCTACTTGGCGGCACTAGATGCTCAATGTGAACACCAGGTTTCCAATTGGGTATTAATTTCAACAACAACAAATCAATCAACTCTGCTATGAATTTAACATTTTCAACTTCCAGTTCCAATTGCTCAACCATTTCACTTGAAACTGATAGCGCAGTATCACCATCAAGGTAGAATAGGAAATGAATATTCCTTACACGAGCACCTGTATTTAAGGAACAAATATGGAGTCCTGTTCTTATGAAAAAACAATGGAGAAGATGAGATTGGGAATTAGTTACAATAAGAATATACTTACCATTCTGATCAGCCATTCGAAGTATTAATGATACAGAGTTTTCATCATTTCCTTCACCTCTTAACAGGAAAACATTGCCTCTCTTTGCCCTTCGAACCTCCAGGCATAGAGAATGGGTATCCTCATCAACAGAATTGTTAAAAGAAGTGATAGTGGGCATCTCAGGATCATGACTCAAATCCATGGAGGGGGGCTTATTCCGTGCAGTTGCAGGTCCTTCTGACATCAAACAACGATCTCCAATGGCTGTCATCTTCGACATAAGAACATCAGAATGAGGTGTGGAAGAATTCCTTGCAAATCCATTCACATCGAGAAAAGGGTCCATCAGAAGCTCCTTCGCTGGCAGTCTTTCAGATGCTGGTAGTAAACACTTTTCAATAAATTGTTTTAAATCTGGATCTTTAACCTTAGATAGGGAAGCAGGCCTTATTCCCTACAAAAAACTCAGGAATGAGATAACTGGCAAACCTTGCAAGAAACAGAATTTACAGTTAAATGAAAAAAAGCATGTTATCCATTGCACTTACAGATGAAACTTTCTTATATATCTGAGCTGAGTTCCTACATTCACTGTAAGGATATTCAAAAGTGACCATCTCCAGCATGCACATTCCAAAGGAATATATATCAGCTAACTCATTGTAGTTCTCGTCATACAGCTCAGGTGCCATAAATTCAGGGGTTCCTAATAACAGTCATTGACAAACCCATTCAATAGGTCCACATCAATTTAGGAAAAGGTGTACAATGTAAGAATACAATTATGAAAATAAAGAAAAAACTCCGAAGGACCTATCAAAAGGAGAATGATTCTGGTTAGATCAGAATATCCAATAAAGTATGATGATGCACCACATCTACGTCATGTACAGGCAATATCAAGGGACAAACACAAAAGAAATACCTATTACACTTTTTGCATTAGCCTGCTCCATGACAGTTGCCAAACCAAGATCTCCGATTTTAACTTCTCCTTGATTACCATTGATAAATATGTTGTCACACTTTAGATCTCTATGTATAATCGGAGGATCATGATTGTGAAGATAGTTCAGACCATTCAAAATCTGTCTTGCCCAACCCTTCACAGCCTTCATTTCAATCTTTCTGTGTTTCTTACAGTATCTGCAACACAAATTAAATCAACTACAGCAGGGCTAATTTCACCAAAAAAAGAAAGAAATCAAGTCACAATAGATAATTAACAAAGAAATTAGACTTACTGTCTCAGGCTACCCGAAGTGAATAGCTCAGTTATAATATTAACAGTCTTCTTTTTGTCGTCAATCCATGAATTGTAAAACCTTACAATATTACTGTGTTTCAATGTTTTCAGGAGATGCATTTCAGAATATAGCCTCTCCAAGTCATCAGGCGACTGCAACACCTCATCAATCCTAACTTGGTTCCATGCAACTTCAATTCCATTAACTTCATCAAATGCCTTGTAGCTAAACCGGTAGTAAAAAATAAGGATATAATCCAAATCAAAAGATGGAGAAAAATTTGTATCACAAAGAGGTTTTGATATTCCAAAAGTAATTATGCTAAAATGCTCCTCAGTTAGATTTCATCAGTTAATATAAAAAGAATAAACTAATAAACAATTAAATAGCAACAAGTTCACTGAAACAAAATAAAAGGATACACTGTCTTGAAAGCACCCTTCCCTAGCACCTCCTTGTACTGTTCAAACCCAACATGCTAACGGTTAACAAATAATAGAACAGAAACCAAACCACACAGACATTCAATTTCATAAACGTTAAAAGATCAGCCAAACTAATAAGCTACAGATTCTAATCGTGAGATACCCATATAGACTTCAGTAATATAAGAGATCTCTTAAAATAAAAAGTAGCCTGTCACTTCTCATTTAAAACAAAAACAAACATAAGACTATATAAACAAATAAGAAAATATGAAAACCAAAACATTACCCGAATGTACTGACAAGTTGGATCGATCTCAAGAACATCCGGATCAGGAGGTTCCGAATGCGAACCACCATCTTCTGAACTTTCCATATCAGCAAACCTTACAATTCTAACAACTCTAAAATCTAAAGTTTTTTTTTTTTTTTTAAAAAAAGAAAAACCCACGAAACCCAGATTCCCAATATTAGTGATTCATAAAACAAATCAAATTAAACTCTAATAAGCTTCTACTAAAGCATAAAATAAGCCAAGAACAGCCCAATACCTACATTCATTCATAATTAAATTCTCAACCTTAATTTAATATATCAAATCCAAATTAAACTCCCTTAAGCTTTCCATAAAAGCATAAATCATCAAAAATAGAAAAGAAAATCAAAACCTACAGTCATTCAACAATGAGCACAGACATGATACCATAAATTCACAAGATAATCAAGGCCCACGATTTTTAAGCTAAAAATATTCATTACCCAAAATCCAAAAATCAAAATTAAACATCAAATTTTTTTAAAAAACCCATATAATAAATTGAAAAAATTTCACAAAAATAAACACAACCCAGATTCAGATATCAAAATTAAGCTTCTGGGTTTTTACCTGAATTGAGAAATCACACCAAATTCTCCTTCTTTGCCTCCAATGCTTGATAAAAACCACAAAAATTTTAAAAAAGACTTTTTTCTTAAACCGGGTGATATTTAAAACAGAATAAAACCTAACCCTAATTGAAACAATTATTGTTTTGATGAAAAAATTATTAAATCAGCCTCTTTTCTAATCAAAATGTTCTATGACAGAAAAAAAAGAGCGAAAGCTTGGCAGGTGATAAAGAATGTATATTTATACTTATCTATTTAACATTTCTAATTAAAATAAAATATCTTTTTTGTTTTTGTTAATGTTTACTGCCTGTGATGTTCCCATGAAACCATTAAATATATGGAGTTCAGTTATTGGTTGAGGTTAGGGTGTATCCATGAGGCGGAGTTTCCTAACGGGTTGATGAGTAACATCAAAAGATAATATGTTGGTTTTCGATCCTAATATGAATCTGTTTATAAAAATATAATCCTAATAATAATTGAATTTAAATTTTATACACACACACACCAATTGGTAAGGAATGTGAAAAGATAATGTATTAATCAGAATCTGTTGATGAAAATATAATCCTAACAACAATTTAAATTAAATTTTATATTTATACAGATTCTTATTAGGATTCAAAAATTAATACATTATTTTTTGACGTCCCTCACCAACCCTCCTTCTCTCTCTCTCTCTAAATTAAATTGTTGTTAGGATTATATTTTCATCAACAGATTCTGATCAATGTATTATGTTTTGACATTCCTTACTAATTAGTGAGTGTGTGTGTGTGTGTATTCAATACTAATTAGTAAGGAATGTCAAAACATAATACATTGATCAGAATCTGTTGATGAAAATATAATCCTAACAATAATTTAATTAGTATCTTTAAGTGTAATATATTCTTTTTTTGTATTTTTAAATTAGGTAAGTTTGGCAAATTACGTAGGTGTAGTAATGTGGAGCAATAATTTAGATTTTATGTTGTGATATAATGTTTAATTCTTTAAATATTATGTGGAGTAAATAGCTTTTTAATTTTTTAGATAAAAAATAATTGTTATTAAAAAAATATGCTTCTCAATGAATTAAAACTTCTTATAAATTTATTTGATTATTATATCAAGTCATAAACTAGAATTCTGTATAATTTATATAGTTCAAGCTCTCATTTAAGATTGTGGTTTAAATTGATTAAAATTGTTAATTTTTATTTAAAATAAATTTTTATATTTTTAGATTTTTTTGATGTGCTGATGTAAAAAAATAAATTTTAAAAAATAAAAAAATATTTTAAGATATTTCTAAGCAAAATCACTTTGAAAAACAATCAATATCATTAAATTATAAATTATTTATAAGCATGAGTTAATAAATTAACTAAATTATTTATAAAAATTGATTTAAGATTAATAAAATTTAACAATTTTCTAAATATTTTAGATAGTTTTAGTTAAAAAATTTAAAAGAAAAATTGGTTCATTTTGGTTTTAGAAACCAAAATAAGATAAATCGAATTGAAGATAAACTACCCAAACTGTAAATTTTATTATAAACTAAAGGTTTGTTAAATCAAATTTTATAAAAAAAACAATCCAATTAAAAGATCTATTAATTAAATTAAACTTATCTAATTTTCAAAAACATTAAGTAGAATTAAACCAAACTGGATTTGATTATTTGGCCTGGTTCAAGATTTCGGGGTAGGCAGGTTTGGGTGGATTTTTTATTTTACTAAAATAGAATCATTTAGACCAATGCTCCTGGTTTCAAGTCCCAAATATTTTACAAGTCGGAAGAGTGAAGAAAAATGTAATGCATTTATCTTCTTGTTTTGTAAGTTCTTTTACACTGAATAATTAAAAGTTATTTTTTTTTAATTTAAATAAAATCATATAAATCGCAGCTACAATAGTTAGGATATATCTCGCAACATATCAGATAATCTTTAGCACATGCATGCATCTCATACATTATTATTTTTTTATTTTAGAAATACATTAATGGATGATATCTGATTTTGCAAAAATTATATATGTAAACATATTTTTTTGAACTTATCTACATCCTTGAATTGATTTAGATCATATTTCTCTGGTTTGATTTTGAAATAAATAACCGATTATCAAAATCTTAAAACGATCATATTTATTAAGATATGCTTCTGTCTGTTTTGATTGTTCATTAAATATAAACATCATATTTAGTTGTTCATCAAATATAAAAGTATATATCCTCTTATATATCTATACATGATTAATAATTAAACTTGTGGCAACATGCAAAATCAACCCAGTAATTTACTAATCTAGAACCTTATCTGGGCTAAGTTTTTAATTAAGCCAAATGAAATTTGATTTAGTCAACTTTTTATTTTATTTTTAAAAAATAAATATTTTAACTAAAAAGTATCTTGAAATGATATAATTTTTTTTATTAACTTAGATCAATTTTCATTAGCTTTTCCTACCAATAACTTATATTTTAGACCGAGTCATGAACTGAGTTGCTTTAATAACTTTCTTAATAGGTTAGCTTATGTTTTGCCCCGACGAGTCAACTTAATGGTGGAATTAATGCATTCAAATCTTTGATCAATCTAATAATTAAAATAATATAATTACACCATCAACAAAAAAAAATTATGAAATGTAAATAGAAATATAAATGTTGACAAAATAAATATTATCAAAATATTACAATTACATTTACTGATAAAAAATAACATCTTTATTTTTGTTAATATACACCAACAAAACATTTTTATTTATAAATACCAAGGAAATTACATTTGAAAATTAAAATATAAAAAAATAAATAAATAGAAAGTATAATATATATATATATATATATATATATATATTTATTTTAATTTTTTGATATTTTTATGTAGTATACATATTTTATTTGTATATTTATTATTTTATAGCTTTTTTTATAAATTTATTATATGAATATATGATTTTTAAATGTTAGCGTTTGTTTAAAATTTTGAAAAAATTATATTTGCTTGTAATTTAATAAAATTAAGTTTTATTTTGTAATTTAGATATTTTATAATAAAATAAATAATAAGTTATTTAATATGTATATTTCACATGTTATCAGTTTTATTATTAAGGTGAGAATTTAGATAAATTTAATGGGATTTTTTTTTTTTGAAAGAATTGATAATCAATTGATAACATAGATTGAGAAGTAAAATTCTCGTGGATTTGTAGAATGAAAATATGATTGGACCATAGAAAAATAAAGAAAAGGAAAGAAAAATTATGTATTGAACTGTTGATTATACTAGAAACTTGATATACTGCAACTTTCATGGCAGCAACACTAAATTAGATCCGGTAAAATAGAGAGGAATTCGGTAGAGGAGGTGGTGGTGTTGTGACTATAGCCCCATCCACCATCAAATTCACTTGCTTCATTGTTGGCCTTGAATCTCTCTCTATTTT
Organism: Populus euphratica; assembly: GCF_000495115.2. Lineage (NCBI taxonomy): Eukaryota > Viridiplantae > Streptophyta > Magnoliopsida > Malpighiales > Salicaceae > Populus > Populus euphratica. The sequence goes on from NW_011499891.1 coordinate 556,143, forward strand.
CCCATACCGCAACCCAATCTTAACCATTTCTCCGATTCTTCCGAGTTCACTTCTACTTAACCACCCACTTCTTCAGCTCTCCAGCTTCAGAGCACCCGTGAACCCACCATTATTATTACTTCTTCATCAGGATTCACTTCTCCATGTTCTTCCTCCATGGATATGTCGTTGTAGAGAGAAAATTTGAGTAGATTTTTTAAATCATAAACCTTGATTGAATGTGCATCTTTTCAAAGTACCGTTGCTGAAATCGTGGAAAGCAAGTTGCACTGAAATCGTTTGCCCATATCGACAGGCACTTTAGCATTAAGGAAGAGGATACAATCCTCACGAACAAAAACGAGGCTTGCTCTTGATAATTAAGACTGCAGGTTCATTTCACAGTGCGGTCCATAGAACTGTGTTTCTTTGCCCACCACTGAGCCAAGTCCCCGCCTTGAAGCCATTGCCGCTAGGATAAAACCCGTAAGCGAAATGACCAGAAGGAGTAGGCCAGAAGTTTGGAGTGGAGTTGGTGTAAAGAGTGGAGCCTTTTGTTAAGTTATATTGCATGTGCAGATTAAGATTTTTCCGTGGAGCATAGGTATATAAAGAGGAATAAAAAATTTGTTGGCATGAAGGCTTCATGTGAGTAAAAACAACGTTTGGTGGTCTGATGTTATCTTAAGAGTGAGCTCTTGATGAAGAACAGGATGAGAGTAGGATCTTTGCTTGTTTTTTGCCCCTTCTTCTCCTATTCCACAACGCGGTTTCTTGTCTAAAATGCAATTGTCCATACCTACACTTCACTCAAGTAAAGTTGCAGGGCATAAACGATAAACGACAGAATACCAGTCGGTAATTGATCATGATATAAGTCAGTGACTGTATCAATGATGCCAAAAAAAATAATAAACTTTATGTAATTATTAGATAAAAATAGACTGATGTAACTGACAAAATCATCGAAATAATTTCTATATATGTTATGTAATTATTTGGATTAAACAAGTTGATATTAAACAATATTAAATTAAATAACACATTTTATATCTTTAATTTAATTATAAAATCAATTACAAATATCTTAATACATAAAAAAGACTCCTACCTCACTAAAGTTGGAGCTACATGTGGAGAGGAATAAATATTATAATTTGTTCTTGAATCAATTTGTGAACCAATAGTGATGGTTGTCTTCTGTTGAATTATAAAGTATTTACGGTCAAGACGTTACAACCTGTTATTATATCTTGAGTTATATAAAATACTTAATAAAATTCTAACTTAATAATAAAATCAATAAAATATGATTGGTATCCATTAAATAATTTATTATTTCTTTTAGTATAACGCATTTAAGTTATAAAAACAAACTTATATTTATCAAATGAAAAACAAATTCAATTCTCTTCAAATCCCAAACAAACCCTAACATACAAATTATTCTTTAATAAAACAAAATTTTTAAGGAAAAAAAGTTGTAAAACAATTATAAAATACTATAAAAATATCAATAAATTAACCTAAAACATAAATATAGGTTTACTTACTTGATGTAATGAGTATTTAGAGAAAATTAAACCAAGACAATGATGATGATAGAATTAAGTGTTGAGAGGTTAAATTTATAAATACCAGAGCTAGTTTATAAGAATAAGAAGAAGAAATGGATAGGGATGGGGCTGTTGTTGGTTGTAACACTTGTAAATTTATCAACGGAACTTTTAATGAAAATTAATGATAAAATATTTTTCCCAATAATGACATGTCATGTTTTAGATAGAATTGCTAATAATTTATTTATTTATTTAATTATTTTTATTTAATCATCAATTTTATGATCACACATATTCCATCGTTATTTGATTCATTAATGTTTAATGGATATATTTTGTCGTTATTTTTATCAATAATTTCATTGTTAGTTGTGAATTTTTTGGCAATGAGAAAATTTAATGTTGTATTCAATAGGCCCATTTTAATAGTTTTTTTTATTTGTTCTAATAACAAGCATTTCAATATAATTTTAATTCAATTACAAATATAAAAGTATATATCCTCTTATATATCTATACATGATTAATAATTAAACTTGTGGCAACATGCAAAATCAACCCAGTAATTTACTAATCTAGAACCTTATCTGGGCTAAGTTTTTAATTAAGCCAAATGAAATTTTATTTAGTCAACTCGACAAGTTAATTTATTATCCAGTTTATTTTTTATTTTATTTTTAAAAAATAAATATTTTAATTAAAAAATATCTTAAAATGATATAATTTTTTTTATTAACTTAGATCAATTTTCATTAGCTTTTCCTACCAATAACTTATATTTTAGACCGAGTCATGAACTGAGTTGCTTTAATAACTTTCTTAATAGGTTAGCTTATGTTTTGCCCCGACGAGTCAACTTAATGGTGGAATTAATGCATTCAAATCTTTGATCAATCTAATAATTAAAATAATATAATTACACCATCAACAAAAAAAAATTATGAAATGTAAATAGAAATATAAATGTTGACAAAATAAATATTATCAAAATATTACAATTACATTTACTGATAAAAAATAACATCTTTATTTTTGTTAATATACACCAACAAAACATTTTTATTTATAAATACCAAGGAAATTACATTTGAAAATTAAAATATAAAAAAATAAATAAATAGAAAGTATAATATATATATATATATATATATATATATAT
>NW_011499891.1:560964-567221 GCF_000495115.2 Populus euphratica
AAGCATTTCAATATAATTTTAATTCAATTATAAATGGATTCCACATTTCTAGAGGATCATTTATCAAAGCTAAGCTAAGTAGTATTTATTTTATGAAAAGTATTTGACTTTTGAGATTACCAAACTATTTTTTTTAATTAACCATAAATTTTAATCTTGTAAAATAGGATTTTAATCTTAAACGACCTAAACAAACTTACTTTTATTTTGTTTTAATTTGTTGTGTTTATTATCTATGCAAGATTATTTTTTTTCATTGCAAAGCAAAAGATTTCTCTGTCACGCAAATGGGAGGTAGTTCATGGATAATTTCAGTAAAGCATCTTGCACTTTAGTCCCCTTTTCATTTCTCCACTATATTTTAAGCAATTACATTTTATATTATTAATAAAACAAAAATCTTAAAAATAATCAAAAGACAAAATTGTTCTCATATATAATATATAAGAAATGACAAATCACACTCACACTCAACACTCAACACTCTCTCTGGTCCTCTTTGATCTCTCTGGAAAAATCAAAATCTCTCTCTTCATGACTGATAGAAATCTGAACCCTAAAAACTAGAAATTCAGGAGTCCTAATTTACGGTTTTCACTAGACATACAAAGGCACCAATTTCGCGTTCAATCGATATGGTATGTGTGGGATTCTCTAGAGTCTGTTTAATTCTATATTTAAGCCAAGTAAATCCTTTAAATTAGTCAGTTTCAGTCATCATGTATTTAGAGAAGCGAATCAGAGTGCAAAACATATAGCAGGTATAGCAAGAGAACAGATGAGAAGCTGCGCGCTGCGCCATAGGGATGAACTATCTTTTTTTAAAAAACAAAAAAATAATGTTTAAAAAAGAGTAAAATTCCTTTCAAAGAAAAGCAATCCTATAAAAAAGGTGCAGGGGAATTAATTTATCAAATTTATAATTCAAATTATAAAATTAAGGTAATTTAATTAAAAAAATAAAAAACAATAAAGTCTTTAATGTAAATCTTCATGAAAATATTTAAAAGTCTTTAACTTTTTTTTGTTATAAAATAAAAGAATAGTATGACGCTAGTAAAAAAGAGTTTTTACAACATAATAAAAAAGAGTTTTTAATTATTGAGAGGTTCTGCATATATTAACTATTTTTTAATTATATTTTATGTTTATTTAAATATTAGATTATCTCTAAGCCAATTTAATCTTAACAAAAAAAATATTAAAAATCTTTAAATTTTTTAAATATCCAAAAAAGGATAACTAGTCATTCCAGTGTATTTTAAAAATATAAAAAAATTGCATTATCTCTAATTAATTTAATAATAACCGATATACCTTATAAAAAGATTTTATTACCCCAAGACCAAATCTAATAGATGTTTTTTTTTAGAAGAACAAAATCATCCCTCCGCTGTTTCAACTCACATTGTATTGAGTCTTGTGCTACAATAAACATGACTTCGAATAGAATTTTTAATTTTAAGCAACAGTGCTAATGACTTTTTCTAAGGTTTTTTTTGTTCTATTTTCATATAGCAAGTGTAAGTTGACTAAAGTTTTTTTTTATATTATTAAACTTTAATTTTTATAATTTTTTCTGTTTTTTAATATGATAATATTTAATTTTATATTTTAAATTATATATTAGTTAAATTAACTTGGATTAGCTTAGATTATAAACGCCTAAACTTTTTGGTTTTTTAAGTTAGAAAAAACTTACGGGCAAAAAAAATGTAGGATGTATCTATTAGAGATCTTCCAGGAAGATTTACATATTTACTTTTTCAAAGCACATTTTTAATAAATAAATTATAAAGCCCCTCCAAAGAGCACCCATGGCAGAGAAGACATTTTTGCTGAGACCAGCCTGCCAGCAAATGCTCGGTTGTACAATTGACTCAGTCCCTGTTGTGATCACTTTAATTATACTCTGAATGAAGTCATACAGGGGCACCCTCAGTCGAACTCACCTTGTTATTACAAGATAAAGAAAGACCGGTTCCGGCCAAGGACAAGAGATACATTACTTCACTCATACGTCCAATTGCTGTTCCTGCAAAATACGTGTGGAAATAACCATAGAATCAACGGTCCATTGAGTTCCAATTTTCAGTTTTAAGATTATTCATTTGGCTAGCTGAGAGTAAATCCATCTTCTGTGAAGTTTTACGCAGGCCATTCATATGCAAACTAGTGTATTTACGAAAAAATCTCTTAAATTCGAGACTAGAATGAAATCGTGAGGAAGCAAATAAAAGTTTTATTTCAAACAAAACTGGAAAGTCCCCATAATTAGTATAATTTCAGGAAAAATGTGCCTTGGAAGGAATGTTCTTGCAGGAAGCTAAACATGAGAACAAATAGATGAAAGAAAAGGACAACCTTGTTGAGATTACCCGAATTCAAAATCCCTACTTTCCACATAAAAATTATAGCATGATCTTTTGTTAGAAAGTGAGGTTGCTATCTAGCCTTTTGCATCGAGGGACATGAATATAATCCAGTTGTTCTGCCCTGCCCTAGTATTATGCCAGGGTATTAGCATTAGCACCACAATTGGCATCTCTCAAGTAGTTGAAGCTGTCTGCAGGAAGCTAAAGATTGTGTTATCAAAGCCTATTGATGGTACTTGACAAATAAAAAAGAATCTGCTGCAGAAAATTAGAACCGAGAATAGTCCCGGGAAAATTAGCAAATGGCTGTTCAAATGGGGATAGCATGATGGAAAAAGTGGGCCAGCGCCTAGTAATTGCCAAGTTTTTTCAGTGACTTGACTGCCTTGACTTTGAAAGCAAAAAAGTAAGAGCAAAAATTTCCACCAATTGGTAGGCAAACGCGGTGGATTTATGGCTAGACTTTTATGTTTTGAGTGCCTGGCTTGACTTCTGGAAACCAAAGAAAGAGACTGGAGTGCTGGAACAATAGACATCCTTAAATTGACACTCCCATACCACACGAGAGCTAAATCCCTATCCATGGCTTCTATAATCTTTTTTCTTCTTCTCGCCTCATCTTTTACAGCTTCAGCTCAAAGACAGACCAATATAACCCGAGGATCTTCTCTAAAACCTATCACAAACTCCTCATGGTTGTCACCTTCCGGTCTTTATGCTTTCGGATTTTTCCGCCAACGCAACGGCTATTCTATTGGGGTTTTTCTATCCGGGATTTCACTAAAGACTGTTGTGTGGGCTGCTAGAAGGGATGATGCCCCAGTCCCCAGTAATGCGACTTTGCTCTTCACCGCTGATGGCAGGCTTGTCTTGACATCAGCACAAGGGGGTGAGACTTCGATAGTTTCTGCTTCCCAACCAGCTTCTTTAGCTTCTATGTCTGATTCAGGCAACTTTGTGCTATATAATTCTGATCGCGAGATTATATGGCAGAGTTTTGACCATCCAACCGATACCCTTTTGCCAACTCAACAGCTCAAAGCAGGAGCAGAGCTGTTTTCTCCTGTTTCAGAAACTGACCTCTCAACTGGTATTTACCGGCTCAAGATGCAAAAAGATGGCAACCTTGTGCAGTATCCTGTTGATATTGAAGATGCAAAATATGCTTATTTTGCATCTGGTACTTATGGAGCGGGAGATAATGCGACCCTAAATCTTGATCCTGATGGCCGTCTCTACCTGCTCAATTCCACAGGTTTCAACATAAAAAACATTACAGCTGGAAGATATCCCACGAAAGAAACAATTAATATGATGAAACTTGATGCTGATGGGATTTTCAGATTATATTCACAAAATCTGACACGGAATGGAAGCCGGTCAGATGTGTGGTCATCCACAAGCAACAAGTGTGACCCCAAAGGATTATGCGGTCTTAATGGATATTGTGTTATGAAGGATCAGGAAGCTGAATGTACTTGTCTTCCTGGATTTGAGTTTGTTAGCCAGGGAAATTGGACTTCTGGCTGTGAGAGGGATTTCAATGCTGAAAGTTGCAAGGACAGGAATGGAAGTAGCACATACACCATGGAAGAGCTGTCTAATACTGAGTGGGAAGATGTTTCATACTCCGTTTTGTCATCAACAACTAAAGACAATTGTAAGCAAGCCTGTTTGGAAGACTGTAACTGTGAAGCAGCCTTATTCACTGATGGGCAGGACTGCAGAAAGCAAAGGCTTCCTTTGAGATTTGGGAGGAGAAACTTAGGAAGTACGAACTTGGCTGTCGTCAAGGTGGGTAGACCCATATCCATCACGGACAGAAAAGAGCCTATAACCGAGAAGAAGAACCTTGGCACTGGCAGGCCAATCCTAATAATAAGTTGTTCATTTATTGCTTTTGTGCTTGCTATGGTGGCGATTTTCGGAATCATCATTTACAGATATCATGTATTGGCATATAAAAAGGTGCCCAGTAATGATAGGACGGGATTGAATGAGGAGTTTGCTCCCCGAGCTTTCACTTATGCAGAGCTAGAAAATGTTACTGGTGGTTTCAAGGAAGAAATTGGCAGGGGATCATTTGGGACAGTTTATAAAGGGATAATATCAAGTAATCAGAAGGTTGTTGCTGTCAAGAGACTGGAGAAAGTTCTAGCTGAAGGGGAAAGAGAATTTCAGAATGAGATGAAAGTCATTGGGAAAACACATCACAGAAACCTAGTCCGTCTGCTCGGCTACTGCCATGATGGACATCACAGGCTCCTGGTATACGAGTACATGAGCAATGGCTCCCTTGCTGACATACTCTTCTCACTTGAAAAACGACCTTGCTTCCCTGAAAGGTTGGAAATTGCTCGCAACATTGCAAGGGGTATTGTTTATCTACATGAAGAGTGCGAGACTCAGATCATCCACTGTGATATAAAACCTCAGAATATACTAATAGATGAAAGCAGGTGCCCCAAAGTTTCTGACTTTGGATTGGCGAAGTTGCTGAGGTCAGACCAAACTAAAACCTTCACCGGAATTAGAGGGACGAGGGGATATGTAGCACCAGAATGGCACCGGAATATGCCGGTGACAGTTAAAGCAGATGTTTATAGCTTTGGAGTTATGTTGTTGGAGATCACATGTTGTCGAAAGAATGTGGATTCGAATCTTCCAGAGGATGAAGCTGTTCTCGAGCAATGGGTTTACCAATGTTTTCAGGACGGTGATATGGAAAAACTTGTGGGTGAAGAAGTGGTCGAAAAGAAACAGTTAGATAGGATGGTTAAAGTGGGACTTTGGTGCACTCTTGATGAGCCATCGCTCCGCCCTTCAATGAAAAAGGTCCTCCTGATGCTGGAGGGGACAGTCGAAATCCCAATCCCTCCAAGTCCTACTTCTTTTTTTACTGCTATATGAGCTGCGTTTTGTGGTTCGGAATAAGGGATTCATCTGCAGAGCATTGCATTTTATTTTTGAGGTCATGTATTCCTTTTCTTTATAAAATTGCTATTTGTTTACGCAGCATTTAGGAGCTTCCTGTTGATTTTTCTTCTAGTGTTAATGCCTGTAAAGTTGCTTCCCACCGTATCTTAGATATTAAAAAAAAAAGGTATATAAAGAGGAGAAAAGAAATTGTTAGCATGAAAGCTTCATGTGTTCTTGGTATAAACAACGTTTGTTGGTCTTATGTTATCTCAAGAGTGAGGTCTTTACGAAGAAAAGAATTAATGAGACTAGGATCTTTGCTTGTTTTTACCCCTTCTTCTTCTTCTATTCTACAAGGCAATTCCTTGCCTAAAAGGCAATTGTCCATTCCTACGCTCAAGTACAGTTGCAGGGCATCAATGGTGAATCGAAGTCCAATACAAAGGTTGGTGACAGTACATTGTTGCAAGTCGCCATCAAACTGACTAATTGCCAGAAGTGAGAAGACCAGAATGAGCTAATTAGTTTGTAATTACATGGAGTATATCGAGCAGAATTATGTTAGAAGGAAGCCTCTGCAATCAAATTGCAAACAAACGGGGAGTATATCATTTACCATAGTTAAGGTACATTTATTTGAAAAATATCTTGAACATTTGAAATATATATACTAATATAGAAAATATTTTTCTTTCCAATTATCCGAAATTAAAAAAAAATACTTTTTCCATCATAAAACTATTAACTCATGGTGAAATGTTCCTAATAATATTTTTCAATCACTTTAATCATCATTACCACTACATCACCCTCATCTTCATCACAAGTGTAGCATCATTAATATCATAAATATCCTAGCTATGAGGAAATTCTTTTTTTTAATATTATAGCATTTTTTTTCTTTTTCATAGCACATTTGTAATAAATAAATTATAAATCCCCCCCCCCCCCAACCGCAACCCC
>NW_011499891.1:567295-571423 GCF_000495115.2 Populus euphratica
CCGTTAGCGCCCCCCCCCCCCCAATCAGCAACCATGGCATGAGGCTGGTGAGAGAAGAAGCTTTTGCTGAGAAGAGCAGGTCAGCAAATGCTAGGGTGTCCCTTGACCCAGTCCTTGCCGTGACCCCCTCAATTGTACTCTGAATAAAGTCGTACAGTGGAATTGATCACAAAATCAGCGGTCCAATGAGTTCCACTTTTCAGTTTTAATGATCAGGGATTATTTATTTACCTAGCTAGGATTTACATATTGAGAGTAAATCCATCTTCAATCAAGTTTTAAGCACTCTATCCGTATCCAAACTAGTGCATTTACGAAAAATTTCTTAAATTCGAGACTAAAATGAAATCTTGGGGAAGAAAATACAATTTTTATCTTTTTTTTTAATTAAAAAAACTTGAAAATTCCCATAATTAGTCAAACCTCGGACTCAGACATGGGCAGCTAACAGACGCCAAATAGACCTGACATTGAAGATATAATTTATTTTGTGCAAATCCTAACATCTTACAAGGAATTTATGTGGACAAACATCCATAACACGACGAGTATGTTAGTTACACAACATGTAGAGATGCTCTTTCGTTAGAAACTGAGGTTGCTAGCTAGGCTTTAGCATTTGAGGGACATTAGTATAAGCAAGCAAATAGTTCTGTCTTGCCCTCGTATTATGCCAGGGTATTAGCATTGGCACCACAATCGATATTTCTTAACTAGTTGAAGCTGTCTGCAGGAAGCTAAAGACTGTGTCTTCAAAGCGTATTGAATGGTACCGGACAAATGACAATGAATCTGCCGCGGAAAACTAGTACTAAGAATAATCCTGCTGAAATTAGCAAATGGACTGTTCAAATGGGGATAGCATGAAGGAAAAAGTGGACCAGCGCCAAGTAATTGCCAAGTTTTTTCAGTGACTTGACTGCCTTGACTTTGAAAGCAAAAAAGTAAGAGCAAAAATTTCCACCAATTGGTAGGCAAACGCGGTGGATTTATGGCTAGACTTTTATGTTTTGAGTGCCTGGCTTGACTACTGGAAACCAAAGAAAGAGACTGGAGTGCTGGAACAATAGACATCCTTAAATTGACACTCCCATACCACACAAGAGCTAAATCCCTATCCATGGCTTCTATAATCTTTTTTCTTCTTCTCGCCTCATCTTTTACAGCTTCAGCTCAAAGACAGACCAATATAACCCGAGGATCTTCTCTAAAACCTATCACAAACTCCTCATGGTTGTCACCTTCCGGTCTTTATGCTTTCGGATTTTTCCGCCAACGCAACGGCTATTCTATAGGGGTTTTTCTATCCGGGATTTCACTAAAGACTGTTGTGTGGGCTGCTAGAAGGGATGATGCCCCAGTCCCCAGTAATGCGACCTTGCTCTTCACCGCTGATGGCAGGCTTGTCTTGACATCAGCACAAGGGGGTGAGACTTCGATAGTTTCTGCTTCCCAACCAGCTTCTTTAGCTTCTATGTCTGATTCAGGCAACTTTGTGCTATATAATTCTGATCGCGAGATTATATGGCAGAGTTTTGACCATCCAACCGATACCCTTTTGCCAACTCAACAGCTCAAAGCAGGAGCAGAGCTGTTTTCTCCTGTTTCAGAAACTGACCTCTCAACTGGTATTTACCGGCTCAAGATGCAAAAAGATGGCAACCTTGTGCAGTATCCTGTTAATACTCCAGATACAGCTCCATATGCTTATTTTGCATCTGGTACTTATGGAGCGGGAGATAATGCGACCCTAAATCTTGATCCTGATGGCCGTCTCTACCTGCTCAATTCCACAGGTTTCAACATAAAAAACATTACAGCTGGAAGATATCCCACGAAAGAAACAATTAATATGATGAAACTTGATGCTGATGGGATTTTCAGATTATATTCACAAAATCTGACACGGAATGGAAGCCGGTCAGATGTGTGGTCATCCACAAGCAACAAGTGTGACCCCAAAGGATTATGCGGTCTTAATGGATATTGTGTTATGAAGGATCAGGAAGCTGAATGTACTTGTCTTCCTGGATTTGAGTTTGTTAGCCAGGGAAATTGGACTTCTGGCTGTGAGAGGGATTTCAATGCTGAAAGTTGCAAGGACAGGAATGGAAGTAGCACATACACCATGGAAGAGCTGTCTAATACTGAGTGGGAAGATGTTTCATACTCCGTTTTGTCATCAACAACTAAAGACAATTGTAAGCAAGCCTGTTTGGAAGACTGTAACTGTGAAGCAGCATTATTCACTGATGGGCAGGACTGCAGAAAGCAAAGGCTTCCTTTGAGATTTGGGAGGAGAAACTTAGGAAGTACGAACTTGGCTGTCGTCAAGGTGGGTAGACCCATATCCATCACGGACAGAAAAGAGCCTATAACCGAGAAGAAGAACCTTGGCACTGGCAGGCCAATCCTAATAATAAGTTGTTCATTTATTGCTTTTGTGCTTGCTATGGTGGCGATTTTCGGAATCATCATTTACAGATATCATGTATTGGCATATAAAAAGGTGCCCAGTAATGATAGGACGGGATTGAATGAGGAGTTTGCTCCCCGAGCTTTCACTTATGCAGAGCTAGAAAATGTTACTGGTGGTTTCAAGGAAGAAATTGGCAGGGGATCATTTGGGACAGTTTATAAAGGGATAATATCAAGTAATCAGAAGGTTGTTGCTGTCAAGAGACTGGAGAAAGTTCTAGCTGAAGGGGAAAGAGAATTTCAGAATGAGATGAAAGTCATTGGGAAAACACATCACAGAAACCTAGTCCGTCTGCTCGGCTACTGCCATGATGGACATCACAGGCTCCTGGTATACGAGTACATGAGCAATGGCTCCCTTGCTGACATACTCTTCTCACTTGAAAAACGACCTTGCTTCCCTGAAAGGTTGGAAATTGCTCGCAACATTGCAAGGGGTATTGTTTATCTACATGAAGAGTGCGAGACTCAGATCATCCACTGTGATATAAAACCTCAGAATATACTAATAGATGAAAGCAGGTGCCCCAAAGTTTCTGACTTTGGATTGGCGAAGTTGCTGAGGTCAGACCAAACTAAAACCTTCACCGGAATTAGAGGGACGAGGGGATATGTAGCACCAGAATGGCACCGGAATATGCCGGTGACAGTTAAAGCAGATGTTTATAGCTTTGGAGTTATGTTGTTGGAGATCACATGTTGTCGAAAGAATGTGGATTCGAATCTTCCAGAGGATGAAGCTGTTCTCGAGCAATGGGTTTACCAATGTTTTCAGGACGGTGATATGGAAAAACTTGTGGGTGAAGAAGTGGTCGAAAAGAAACAGTTAGATAGGATGGTTAAAGTGGGACTTTGGTGCACTCTTGATGAGCCATCCCTCCGCCCTTCAATGAAAAAGGTCCTCCTGATGCTGGAGGGGACAGTCGAAATCCCAATCCCTCCAAGTCCTACTTCTTTTTTTACTGCTATATGAGCTGCGTTTTGTGGTTCGGAATAAGGGATTCATCTGCAGAGCATTGCATTTTATTTTTGAGGTCATGTATTCCTTTTCTTTATAAAATTGCTATTTGTTTACGCAGCATTTAGGAGCTTCCTGTTGATTTTTCTTCTAGTGTTAATGCCTGTAATGTTGTTCCCCACCTTATCTTATGTGTCGGGATGATGGCTGGAAAACTGAAACCTATATTTTGGCCAGGTTTCTGGATGGGTAATGTTATTCACAAGTCTCAACAAATACTAGCAACATGTTCTTCAGAGTTGCAACAACTTGTATTGAGGATACTCCACTTCTGATAGATGATTCTTAATCAATAGGATTACTCCACTAAATATGTCACGACCCGAATCCCGGATCCATGACCGGCACATAGGCAAGGTTCCCCTCCAAGGTTCCGTACCTATGCGAACTCAAACTTACATACAAATTTATCCTAACTCAATCAGAGTTCAACGCAGCATTAATAACAAAATCAACTTCATAATATAATTGAATTGTCTTAATACAAGAGTTAATATAATTTTATAGTTTTGGAGCACTAATTAGACATAAAGGAAAATGCACGGATTACAACCAAAAGAGCAGGTTCTGAAGGTCCAACAAAAGTGACCTGCTATCAAGCTATAAGCCTGAAAATGATAAATAATGAGAGT
>NW_011499891.1:571719-618954 GCF_000495115.2 Populus euphratica
AAATATGTGTTTGTTAAAAAGAAAATTTTCTTCCTTTGTTTCACTCTCTCCATCAGATCTTCCTACACAGTGGAAAACAGCCTCCCCCTCTACCTCCCATAATCCAGAGGAATAGAACAACCAATAGATCTGTTGGTGCATGACAAAATTCTTATAGAGTAGTGAATAAGATAAATGTTTTCCTGGCCAAGTATGAGCCGAGACTTCTCTTGCTCCTGCAATAAACAAATACTAGCCTTTTGTTCAGGACACGGTATCTGCACTTCATTCCTTTTATCACTATAGAGTAATTTCATTTACAGGCGAATTACACAAAAATCAGGTAATAACAACAGCGGACCATAAGCCTTAAATCTAGCATTATTAATGGCATAAATAGCCAGAAGAATCAAAAGCTGGAGGACAAAATAAGATTGTTTTCACAGCATGTCGCTAGGTATTAGCAAGCCTGTCATGCAGAAGTATAGCTATAAGAAATCATAAAGAAAAATGAGAACTACAAGAACCATGGTGAAGATGAATAAATTAGCATCTAACTTGAATATTCATGGAACATCAGTCATTATATTCATAAGTAGCACTACAGCTTCTGTACTTACAGTTTTAAATAAAAAGATTATTGTTTCAGTGTGAGATAGAAGAAACAAAACCACAGACCAAAGTATTTTAAACATCAGCGTGGACAAGGAATGTTGTCCTATCCAAATACCTTGTGTTCAGTATAAGATCATGTAAATCATATCTCTTGTTAACGAAAGCACACTGAACCTCTCTTCTTTTCTTTTTAATCAGCAGCATTTGGACACTTTCTCCAAAGCATCAAAAACATTTTGCAGAGTTACCTCCTCCACAATCACCACCTTGTCTCTCGATTTAGACCCAGAGCCTATGGATACCTGCCTCCGCTTCACCCCCAACACCTGTTGGTTGAGAGAACCAAACTTGTGAACCTTTTTTGTACTAAAACAGAGGTTCTCTACATAAATGCAAGATATCACGACAAGAAATTGTTAATTTTCATAAATAACTCCAGTTATTCAACCATGTTTACAGTTGTGATTGAACAGTAAGCACCTCATTATTATTTTTTCAGAAGATTAAATGCTCTAAATCACACTTATCGCTATGGAAGAGAGAAGCTTTTCATCTATTATTGGGCTAAGCCAGGGATCCCAGTTGATTATATCACTCATGAAATCACATCCTCTCTCTTAAAACATTTAGTCTTTCATCCTCTCAGTTTCAAACTCTTCCTAGCGATTCATGGATTCAAAAAGTCAGTAAAAAAATTATTATTACCACATGCGTTCAAAATTAACTCAATCCTCAACTTGCATCAAATAATTACACCAACTTGATGAAATAAGAAAATGCCAGTTACACTATCATAATAAAAACTCCCAATAGAAGTTAAAAAAGTGCCAGCATAATAATCGACACATGCCATGATCCCAAAAAAAGCATCAATATTTGACTGCTTCCAAATACTCTACATTAAGCACATTGATGCTGTTTTCCAACTCAATGTGCATGTCTAGAATCCAGCAAATCCATCATCAAAATACTGATAGGCTAAATATAAGGACTATAGATTCACCATTCCTTTAGCATGCAAGCCCAAAGACAAAAATAAAACCCTCTCTAATTAATTCATGAACTGTAAGAATCCGTTCTACCGTTTCTCTCCAAATAAATATAAAAAAGGCCACTTTCATCCCCCGCCCTCATACTACAAGTCTCCTTTCCTCTAGAAAATTCAGCCAAAACCGTACCAACTCAAAATATTTCTATCCATATGCGTAGTACCAAAACATCAAAAATTTTGACAGGCATTGATTAACATCACACATGCCTGTAAAATTTGATGAACCGTAAGAATCCGTTCTACCGTTTACATCAAAGAAAATTGACAGGCATTGATTAACATCACACATGCCTGTAAAATTCTCGAAAATCAAGCCAATAATCCTTATCATAAAAAATTAAAAACGAATAACCAACTTATAACGAAGGGGAAATTAAAAAAAAAAAAAGAACTTACAGAGCTAATGTAATCAAGAAGTGCAGCATTAGCTTCACCATCTTTAGCAGGTGCATCTATTTGCACCCCCACCGCTTCATCACTCAAATCTACATACAATACCAGGAAGGAAAAAAAAATTGAAGCTTTAATTTTTAACCTAAACAAGAATCAAAACAGTCCTTTTGAATAAACCCTTATGAAAAGAATTTAGTCAATTTAATGCTATATTCATTGCATTTAGACAACTCGATTAAATATAATTCAATAATTAACATACATTATAATTACGTTATCAAAGCTTGTTAATAGAGAAAATAATAGCCAGGTCTCATCCTATTTTCATCAAGAAGGGTATTGTGCAATATATATGATGCTCAACCTCACTCTATTTAATTAAAGTGAAAAAATAAAAAATATATATAATTGAAAGAAAAGAAAAATCGAACTAAATGTGAATAATTAATATAAATAAAAGAGCAAGAACTTTCCCTCTTCAATGTAGATTGCACTCTTTAGTTATTTATAGTGCACTCTTCAATTTTTAAAAAATCAAAGTTTAGCCCCTTAATTTTTCAATTATTATATATATTTCAGTTTTAAAACTATATTTTCATGACGTTGTACTTTCTATATATACTGAAAATAACCGGGAAATATACGAGTGGATGACGTCTCTTACGCCTGGAAAAACCTACCCATTAGACACCCATTTTTTTTTGGAGAAAAAGAGGTTCAAGCATGCAGGCAACGGCTTATTGCTTTTGGATCAGGCAGCTGCAGCTACGATTGGGAAGTGACCAAAGTTCAAGAAATTTCAGACCAGGAGTTGAAGAAATTTCAAAACGATGTGCCATCAACAACTATATGGTTCATGGTACAGCCATTAAAGACGACACCAACAAGTTCAGTGACTTGAACTGCAGGCATGCAATGGCTTGGAGACATCATTAGCCCCGTAGTTTACGACCCCATTCAATGGAAAGAAAAAGTGATCAGTTGGAGGAACATAAACTGGCTGGAGGATGTCAGCCATGGCTACCCCATCGGCCATGGCATGAACAAACTGGGCTCCTGCATTGTTGTAGTCAATGAAACTGGAGACTCTGTTATCATCATGTTCTACAGTGGCTAGACAACCTTCCTCTCATTCTTCTTCATGTTTTTAAGCTTTGTTCTTGAGTTTTTTTATCTTGTATTACTGTGTTGATCCCACACCATGCACGCCAATTTAACTCCCAGCACGAGAGGGGTGAAGAAATCTAGAGTCCGAGAAAGTGACGTTTTCAACTGTCTGTCTATGTTCTCTCTTTCAAGAGTAAGGTTGCTATCGAGTTGTAACCAACGAAGATTTCGTGTAATACTGCTAGCTTTCTCCCAAAACAAAGCATGCATGGAGTTTGGTCATGTTCTTAATTGCAAGTTCAAAGAATAAAACAAAAAATTAAGGCTATTCTTGATGATATTGTTACAATTTATTAAGCAATAATAATCTTCACAACAAGTATGATGTAAAACATAAATCGAAGTATTTTCTTCTTCTTTTTTTCCTATACCAACGATCCAATCACTATCTTTATATTTAGAAAGCTCCATATTATATCTCAATGACCACAAAAAAGAAAAGGCATCGTTTTGCATTCCTTTGCCTTATATCGGGATGCATTCTCTGGGTTGTAAATGAGATTGGGATAGACTCTCCATAGATCTACTCAAACATTGTACATGATATCAAGTCAAGTAACCAAGCTCCCCTCGAATCTTTTGAAATTAGTTGAATTAACAAAATCATCACCTCTCTCATCTTTCACGAGGAGCATTAATCTCTCGTCCACCTGGACAAATTTCTTCAAGACATCACTTGGAATGCTTTTTTTACGAGGAAAAAAATATATTATCCTATTAATTTGATATCAGAAAGTAAGTTGGCTTCGTTACCAGCTCAAGTTGTTGCCAATAAAAGCTAAAATCATCCACATATAACCACAGGATAACTTATGAAAGTTACTCTCAAGAAAATACGAAACAATGCGAGTATATCATGCTCTAAGTGCTTGCTTTAGACCATCCAAAATCTTTTTTGACCAGTAGACCCTTTCTGTCCCTCCAGTAAAGCTTTCAAGTTGTTCAAAACACATCTCTTCCTCAAACAGACCATTCAAAAAGAAAATTCCACACCTATTTTATAAATATTCCAATGAGTCGTATAGTCAAAGAGAAATAATCATACGAAAGGTATGAGGTTCTAGCAAGATGAGCAAAAAGCTAATGATAGTTATTTTCGAACCTCGGAAGGTTCTTGTTTTCAAGTGCGGGTTCAAGTGCGGGTCTTATAATGGGATTCTATTCCAAACTTGTCATTGAAATCTCCATTTTTCATCAGAAATAAGAAACAAAATCCATAAATTGGAGAAGATGTGCTATGGCATCCAAAGAATTAAAGGTGGCAAGAATAAAAAACCAACAACTTATAGCTCCAAAAAACAGTACATGGGCGATGACAGCCATCATGGTAAACAACAAAGAACTTTACAGCCATCATGGTCAGTCTCCTTTACTTGGACACTTCCCTGGTTGGTTTGTTTGTTCAAGACTCCAACAACTTCAACAAATGTATCTTTTTGGCAGGAATATATATAGGCGATGACAGAGTCATTCCCTTTATAGGCCCAAAAGCCGAAGGTCCCATGAAGGCTTGCAGAAAAATGTGCTATACAAGAAAAATGCATCATGAAGTGGTAGAAACCTCCCTCGATTGCTTCCTCTCTGGAGTATTCCTCTATGTTTATCGTTATGGGATGAGCATGCGGAACCTTCAACTCGGCTCTCATGTCCTCTGCTACCTGCACCACCAAGGAATCGAAACCAGCGAGTGAAGTTGTTGAGACTGCAAAAGAAAAGGTGGAAGATGGTTTTGGCACGTACAACCTCATTTCTAACAACTGTGAGGACTTTGCAACTTTCTGCAAGACATGAACTTCCTTCTGCCAGCAAGCTAACCGCCGGTAGACTTTGGCACGTAACCTTTTGTGAAGCCTACAGCAAAGGAACCACCGATCTCTGATACAAACAATTGAGCCCCGATACTCCCTCTTTCTAATAGATTAATACCATTCCTCCCCGAGTAAGTTATCCTGGACAGTTAAATCGGGTCCAAAGACTGCCATCAGGTAGCTCGTGGTTCTAGGAATGAGGGGTTTTCTGAGAAACTCATTGGGGAGAAATATTCAAAGACAAACTACAACCTTCTTCTGTTACCAACAATTAATCGTAAAATACATGTTGGTGCTTGCATTTTAACTGTAAGAAATAACCGTGATGGACGAAACTTCTATTCCAAAATGCCTTGCCTTGAACGACCAGAACCATTTTCTTTAGATTGATTGGTCCATCAGTTCAGACTGGAAACTCTTCCTACACAGATTCTATACAAATTGCATTTTATGACACTTCCAACAAACAAAATGAACACTAGGAGAGAGCATACCCATCAACATTGGGATAGCAATCAACTAAAGAGACTGAATCAATTTCTCGCAGACACATTAGCCTTCACACAACCAAACAAAGCTCAAAACTAACCAATTAACCAACCATACAAACAAAGATCAGGAACCAGATGTGGTGAGATAAGAGACAGGTTATGATTCATGCTGGTAGAAAATTAACAAGATGGTCATGCCTCGCCATTCACAAAAATCTCTACAAAGTACACACTCCACAAGGATGAACAAACGCAGAACATTAAGATGAATTACTGGAAGCAAAAGTACCCTAATGGTGACAAATTTTCGTCCACGAACGAAGCCATCATGGAAGAGTTGAGCATGGCTAAGGTTGCACAAAAAAGTAAAACATTGTACGGGCAACCCCATAGTCAAGCCTAAGCAGACAATGGATCTAACATGTAATTTTGTCTAACCAATAATCTATAGATGCAAAGTACAACTGCAGCAGCCTTAACAGATTATTTGTTGATTTTATCATCTAAGTTCACAATCATTACAAGTCTCGTCATGAGCAAACCAGCTAGGAGCTGCTTAGTACCCAAAGCTTGCACCATACATGGAGCTATAACCCCCTGTATGGCCTGTGTGTTCTGGATTGGATGGTGGAGAAGCATACACTGAACTGTGAGAATAAGGATTATACCCCTGGTCAGCAGGCCCACCAGTTTGAGGCTGTGCTGGTGCTCCAGCTTCAGCCATGAAATTCTGCAACAGAAGAGCCACATCAGAACTGGGGCGATCCAATGAAATGCATATGCACTATTATTCATGCAAATCAACAGCTGGGATCTCCAACAACCATATTTAGCCAAACTATTAAATCAAATGTTGGAAGTCCATCTCATTAAAAAAAAAGAACAATTTCTTTACACAAATGAGAATACAAAAACATCAGCAATTTCCATCTAGTAAAAGATTACTCAAGCCAGTCGTTACATCAAAAGAAGAATTCGGTTAGGATTGCATTCATCCACGTGAACTAGGCCAACCACACATACACTATAAGAATCAACCATCAAAACTTCAAATCTTCTTCCCCACACTATCTTCTTTTATTGACGTCATTCTAAGCAAGAAATTTACTGGGCAGCTTCACACTATGAAGCAATAGTTATCAAAGTTGGCCTAGCAAGCCAACCCAGTGACCCGTCGACCTGGGACTTGCCCAGGGTAGGTTTGCTTTTGAATCGCTTGGGGAGTTGACCTAGTCAAACCTGTTGATTAGGTGGCCTTGCTGGTCAACATGCGACCCAATCAAAACCCAGGTGATCAATGATTCTTTTTTCACCATTTAGTTTTTTTTTTTTTTAATCTGAAACATCTTTCAATAAAAAAAACAATAGAAAAAGGTCAACTCGCTGACCTACAGGTTAAACCACCCAACCAACGACCCAGGTCTTGGGCTGGGTCATAGGCATAAAAGCCGCAACAATAGATAGCTAGCAAGCTACATAATCTTGTCCAGAACCTCCAATTCAAATCATGGAGACCTAACTAAAATTACACCTAGTGCACATGGATTTTTTTAAAAAATCTCTAAGAGGCTCTTTCTATTATACCAAATATGTTTGTATTTACTGACATAAACCCTCCTGCATCAATTTCACTTTTCCCAATATTGCCTGCATGCATGTACAGACACACTCCACATAACAGATGTCATAAACCTCAACAAATATTTCATGACATTCCTAGAGACCACAATATCACAACCTCCTATTGCAAGGTCCATTTGATAAATAGAAGCAAGCCTAG
Source organism: Populus euphratica (assembly GCF_000495115.2). Lineage (NCBI taxonomy): Eukaryota > Viridiplantae > Streptophyta > Magnoliopsida > Malpighiales > Salicaceae > Populus > Populus euphratica. The sequence continues at coordinate 579,004 of NW_011499891.1, forward strand.
TCAAAATCCCATTTAAACAATTCTTGCAAGCAAATACCCATTCAGATAAAATCAGCAGTATAAAAAACATTTAGTCCAAATACGATATATCCAGAAAAGAGAGGGGAAGATCAATTTTAGTTAAAGAGATAAAGCACAGAATATTGCCTGTATCAGCTGCTGAGCTGTTTGGACTTGAGAAGCAGTTCCACTGATTTCAACTGTCATTGCCTCGGGAACACCTCTAGTTTCTTGTATAGTAACAGTTGCCCCACTAGCACGTCGAATGTAGCTTATACTTGCACCAGCTGTCCCAATAACAGCATCAGCATAAGATAATGGAATTTGCATTTGTTGTGTAATCTGCACAAGAACCCCGAAACCCATCAATCATTTTGAAACCTCAAAAAGTGCTGACCTGTGCCAGCAAGAAATACAGGATGAGGTTATTTGGTTTGGAAAAAAATAAATAGAACTGTTTCATTTGCAATGGCAGAAAAAGTTTGTTAACCAAGCTAAAGATTATATTCTCATTTCAAAGCCTAAGAAAAATTAAAGACCCATCCCAAACAAAAAAAAAAACAACATGATACTCAGAAAAAATGATTGTAGACATCTTTGTATGTGATTTGTTTTAGCAGGTCTTTCATTCCACTACATAATCTGGGCTGTAAAGCTACTATATGAACTCTTTTATGGAAAATTATAGCATTACACAAAGCTTCCTGTAAGCACTACACCACCCTTGCCAACCCCAAGAAATCTGTGTCAATAACCCATCATCAATCTCTATCACGTTCAATCAACAACATTTTCCAAAGGATGGACCCAGACAACAAAGGACTCTTCTCAAAAGCATGACAATTACTTTACACAATGATTGACGTTCCTTAACAAATGAGGGGGGAAAGAAAAGAAAAGAACATGTTTATATAGCACATAAAATCTTTTTTTTTTTTCCTTTCTGCTTCACAAATCAGGCATGTCATCCCACATCCTAATCATCTCCAACAAGAAAATAGCATCTTAAATTTCCTTTGATGAGAGAGGGGGTGAAAACAAAAGAGAATAACATAACCTGTGTGATCATTGATGGTGCTGCTTGGGCATTTGATGATGCATGGCCACCCATGGGTGTTTGTCTACCATATGCAGATATACCCTGGTGAGGTTGTTTTTCCATTGGAGGTGGCATGTCAGATGGAGGATAGTAATTGTCGAGTTGCCGTGGAGGCTGCATATATTGGGGATTTTGGCCATAACCAGTTCCTCCAACAGGATTCAGAGGAAGGGATTGAGGTCCACCCCATGATTGATGTGGTGGCATCTGTTCCATTGGAGGATTTGCCATTTGCATCTGATAAATATTATAAATCATTCCATAAGGCTATTCAAGCCATAATAGATAAAGTCATTCCAATCTCAATGAAGAGCAGCTTACCTGCATTTCAAACAATGGAATTATACTTCGGTCGACTAAAAACTTCCTGAGCTGAGATGCAATTAACTCCACTGCTTTGTGCACTCCAACTGGTTCCCCTAATACTTCAACCACCCTATCATCTTGAAGAGAAAAAACTGGAAGCTCTTCTGCACCAGTTTGATCCAACAAATAAAAAGTTCAGATGAACTGATAACATTCAGCAGTAAATCAAGCAGCATCTGAATCGAGAGCATGAAGACTAGCAAAGCAAAATGAGCATATGAGACACTCATAGCCAGGAACAAGAGGCATTAATAGTACCAATTATTATGATGAGTTTCATAATAAAGCAGGGGCAGGAGAGGGGTGAGGGCAAAAAGGTCCACTAAATGAGTATCCTTAAATAATTTTGCCCAAAATTTTTTTAGCGAAAAAGGTTTGCACTTGTCAGATGGGTGTTACTAATCTTAGGATTCAGAATTATGTAATCATGAGCCCCAATAATAAATTATGTAATCCTGAACCTCAATAATAAAAATTGCTTGTGGTGGTCACTGATTAGATATTAAAACCAACATCATAATGGCGCCGCTATAAATAACCAACAGTGGTAGACTGGTGGCGGCAGTGGAAAAAATAGCAGAGTCAGAGGCATTGTCAGCAATGGTGTGGTTAAGGAATATAAACAACTTAGCAGCAAAAATAACGGCATGCATTACAGAGGTAAAGAAAAGCAATGCAGTAATACCCTTGGTTCACCTCTCCACCATTACTCAGAAACTTAATTAGTAAGGTTAGAGTATGACAACTATTTAAGATAATTTCTATTTACAAAGAACTTGGTTAATTTGTCACTACAGAATAAAATGCAATAGAACAATTGAGGAAACACAAACCCATAGCAACCAGAAACCATTATTGACAAAATATGATTTTCTAAAAATGCCAAATCAACTGTATAGCTTCACTACAACAAACAAAAATAACTAAATTTGAGAACACTGGTAACGAAATGAATTCTACAGCATTTCTAACTCAGAAGTGAAAGAGGATGACCTGCACCAAGAACTCTAACTATGCAAGCTGATGCCTCTTGGATGGATTTAACAGTTCCCCCTTGTTTTCCTATCAAACTTCCAGCTTGTGAGGCTGGTACTAGCAGCCTTGTCGAAACCTTAGCTCCACTGCTTGGTGGAGCATGAGAAGAATCACCCTCCAAACCATCAATAATGCGTTTGTGAACCCTCAGTAGGCCATCCATAGCAGGAGGAAGAGAGGAATCAGGCTCCTCCTTGGCAGATACCATTACCTATATATAACAATGTTGTATAAGAAGCTGAGGAAAAATTATTATATGATTCAAGTCCAAGAGAATTAAGGGAAGGGAAAGAAATTGGATGGAGCAACACGAGATAATTATTAAATAAAAGACAAAGAAGCAACTCTTTCTAAATAACATTTCAAAATAGAAGGTATCCTATTATAATATATTTTATAACTAAATTAGAGTTTAAACACAAGCATTGGCTATTATTGCACTATTCTCCTCTTCTCTACAGATAATGAATCCTCAATTTTGTTTTCAAAATTCAACAGCTTACATGAACGATAAATTCATTGCCTGGTTATCTTTTTACCATGATGTCAAATCTAATGCAGCTGTCACATAAAAATTTCTTCACAACTTCCTCATGCATAACATTTAATCTTTTTTTCCCACCTAAACTTCTGACCAAGAGTTAATGACTGGTTACTATTACACTTCAAACTTAGATCTGGCTCTTGAATCATGTTTTTGATGACCAAGTTATCATCATCCCTACCAAGAAAGTTTTTTTATCAAGAAAATAACAGAAAAAAACATGGATTGACAAGTTTCGGTGAATTATTTAGTAAAGTTGACCAACATTTTTTACTGCTTTTAATGCTTAATTCTTTTAAGTATATTATGGAAGATTTTGATTAGCACATTGGTATTAACATCTTCTGCATCCTCTTGTGCTGATTAAAACAGGTTCCTTGTGGTGTTCACAAGCTGCGGCAGAAATCAACCATGCAGTTTCTGAAGTTACCAGAAAGATTGCAGAGCTTCTTGGTACACTGTCCGTACAATACGTCTGTATATTCAAATCAACTTTTCAGCACTTTGTAATGCACAATGCTGTTCCCAGCAATCTGGATCTTTGGTTCTTCAAATTTGGGGTCCTAATGATGGTTGATTCGTTGCTTAAAAATTTGCGGACGGAACCTGCACAGATTCATTTTGTTATTGCAATAAAAGCAATTCTGTTATATGTTCTCGATTTCTTCTGATGAGGCTTTTTGTCTTCTTTTCAATTACGCATTCTTTTACAATAATGATTCAGTTGAAGTTAAATGATCATATCTTAGGTTCTCTCTTCAAGATTAATATCTTAATTCCCAATTATAGCTTTAGGAAATAACAATGCTTACAAAGGGTGACAGGATAATGAGTGACATTACCAAGAATTCTCCCTTTGAATGTCATTGCAAAGGTACAGATAGATACATTGCTTGGATATTCATAGAAACAAATGACTTCCAAGAAAAATACTGGTCAGTAGAAAAAAACCCAAAGGATTGGATGGGAAACAGTTGAATCAGATATCCAACAGCAATTACAGATCTTTCTCTAAGAATTTTAAATAATTATGTATCATTTGCAAAAATTTTGTTTCAGTTTACAAACGATATAAAGAAGTTTTACAGCTTCGACTGGTGATGTGTGTTTTAATGATTGGCTCCATTTTCTTTGATGTTTTGGTGACAATTAGAAAACTCTTTCTTCTTAATAAAAGTTAAATTTATGGCTAAGGAGTAATCTAAAAGCTTTCCTTTATCAATATCTTTAATAAGCTAGATTCTTTGTTATGAAGTTAAGTCGATTCATAAAATTAAGCTTGACCTATCAACCTCTCTTCCATAGACTAACTTTCTTTGTAATTGATGTTAAGTCAATTATCTACCTTCTTCTATGCATTGTTGCATCAATATAGCTTAAAGCAAAGATCGACCGATCGTGTGTTCGCAAAGAAATTTAAATAGCAACCAATCAAAATTCCTAAGAAAAATACTAGACGTGTTATATATAGTTGACCAAACTTCTAATCCAGCAGCATATCTAAACTAACACCATGAAAATATTCTGCAATGCCTGAAAATTGCTTATACATTTCAAATTATCAATTTCTTAGAGGAAAAGGAAAGCAGGAAAAGAAAAGAAAACACAAAAGCATGCTCTAGTAGAATCAGATGATACATGAATTCATTCATGGGAGGTTTCCATCAAACACTTTGCATCTACATATTCTTCCCATCATCCTAGTTCTACATTTTCCAGATGACCTAGTTGCACAAATAAGAGACAAAGCAAAAGAAAAACTTACAGCTCTTTCTGTCGTCCCTGGAGGACCATCAAGTATCTTGATGCGAGCTCTTGTCTCTTCGACTATCTTTTTAATAAACTCCCCTTTGCGGCCAATGATACTGCCAACTTTTTGTGCAGGAACCAACATCCGAAACACACTCTCTCCAGGCCATCCAGGCCACCTCTTCTCACTACCTCCTCCAGAGACTGTATCCTCATCTTGTCCTTGCTTTGAAGCCTCAAAATTCTCAGGCACTTGATCAATAGCATGGTCTATGTCATGGTTTACAGGGTGATCCACATCATGGTCTACAGACGGATCCACATGATGATCTATAGAGCGATCAATGTCATGCTCTACTGCCAATCCAGGATCTGTGGCATGATCCAAACCATGATCCACAGATTGACCCAAGCCATGATCAGTGGCACCATCCAAGCCATGGTCTACAGGATGACCAACACCGTGATCAGCAGAAAGGTCCACACCATGATCCATTTCATGTTCACCAAAGCCTTGATCAAGGTCAGCCATCAGTACGGCGCTGTAAGAAAGAAAGGTAATTTATAAAATCCAACTATCCAGGTTACATGGAACAAATAAAAGCATAGAAATCCTTAAATTAATTAACTCTCAACACTCGAGACTTCAATTTTCAGTAGAAGCAGCATGTTACCAAAACAATCTACTAAAATTAGCAACAATGCACACTTCAAATTAGCAACAATCTACTAAAATTACCAAAACAATCTCCTAGTTTCTTCTTCATTTATTAAAGATAAAGATTTCATAGTCAAGAATTAATGAATTCTTAAAAAAAGAAATCAATAAAAAACTCAATCCCAGTAACCCCTCACCAATATATAAACATAAACAAAACAAAAACATGTCAATCCGCGGAAAGCACGCCCATATAAATATCATGCACTATATTATATTTCATACCCACCCACATTAAACAAGAAAACAGCAAACCCTAATTTCACAATCTAAAAAAAATCCCTTATTGAGAACAAAAACGAGTAAAGAATCGCTAATTAACAAAAAAAATTAAAGGGTCGTAGTTAAAAACCTAAATAACTTTAAAAAAAGCAGTAAAGAAAAACCCAACAACAGTAATACAAGCACTATCACCTAAATCCCAAAAGAAGTACCGTAATAAAGCACCAAGACGACGAATTTTAGCAAGAACTTACATTAAGAGACAAGTAGAAAATCTGGGTTTTGTAAAGAAGTGGGTGTTAAATAAAGATTTGGTTGATCTTTTAGGTTTTAGGTCTTTCAAGAACGGAAAATCTTGCGGCAGATGTGGAGAGCGCGCGGCTGATTACGAGGTGTGTGAGCTTTACAACATGAGTTTCAGTTTTAAGGAGATTTGTAGGGTTTTGTTTTTGTGGCCCAGATAAGAATCTCGATTTTGCAATGTGGTCCTTGTTTTGACAAGATGACGAAAATAACCCTTGCTGGGTTGGGTTGGATGATGACTTATAATGGGCTAGTCCAGTGAAGTACACTGTTAAAGAAAAAGTAAAGTGTAACTACTCGGTAATTTTAGAGAGTGGAGAAATATTTATTTTATATTTTTTTAATTAAAAAAATTCTGTTTTTGAAATACTTCTCTCCTAAATTTCTTAGAGATGTACTTATTTTTTTCTCCTAAAAAAAACATTTATCTTTTTTGTATATATATTTTTTTGTGTTGAGAGATTAATTGAACGCAAATTGAGAGGTGAAAATTTGGAAGCAATAAGCCTAAAATTCTGTTTTGCAAATGACCTGCCATTCAATTTATCCTGCAAGAAAATGCTTCAAATAAAAACCATATATATTTGCAAGCAATGTCTTGTCCATAAATTTCTAGATAAGATCATTAAACCCTAGGTCACAAGTTGGATAAAAAAAATATATAAAAAATATTTAGATATTGTTATTTTTTTATAGTTAAAAAATTTTAAATTATATGATGATTAACTCGAAAAAACTCAATTGATTTAACGAGTCTAGAAATAACTTAAATAATATATACTTAAAATAAATATTTAAAATGATATTTTTTATATAACTGTTAAGATAATGATATATTAATTTGATTTGGATCAACCTAAATTAACCTATCAATCTACATGTCGAGTTATGAAACTATAATAATCCTGTAGAAATCAAATCAAAACAAATTATAAAATTCAATATTTAATAAACTTAGTTTTTAATAAACTCAATGTTAAAAAATAAAATTAAAAAAAATCCAAAAAAATAATTCAATTCAACTTAAGTTAACTTGTCAAACTTACAACTCAAATTATGAAAACAAAATATTTCAATAAAAAATAAAATATAACAAATTATAATATTTAATTTTTAATTTAAGTTAACTCATAAAACTCATAACTCAAATCATAAAATAGAGTTAATCTCATAGAAACAAAATCAAAACAAAATATGAAGTTAATTTCTCAATTAATTCAATATTAAAAGATAAAATTAAAAAAAATTGATTAAAAAAAATAAAACTCAAGTCATATTAATTAAATAGTCTTAATTATAAGATTACGATAATTTTATAAAAAAATAAAATTATAAAACACACTTTCAAAAAATCTAATATTAAATAAAGAAATTTAAAAAATAAAGAAAAAATAAACACTAGAAGTGTTTCGTGAAAGACTGTAAAATCCCCTCTCCTTTTGGGTTTCTTGTTAAGTTAATAATAGTCCTACTCCTCTGTCAATCTCCAAGATTGTATAGTTTAAAAACTAGGTTACCTGCATATAAATTTCTTCAAAACCTGAATCTTTGACAAGCTTTGTCAACTACATTTCAATGGAATCTAACACCACGACTCATGAAGAAGACTCGGACTGGTTATTGATAGGATAGTCCACCGTCAATGTCCAAGCCTCCGTGGTCATTAAGGCATCCAGACCTGAAGATACTGTCTAAAGTTGGGTTGTGTAAATGCAGACAAAACTGTTGCAAACTTGAGCTTCTCTATAAAGGAAAGAAAGGCAGATGATTGTTTGCCTATCAGGATTACACTCTACACTGCGAATCAGCGACTGTATTAGTTGAATATGACAAACGTGTTCATATTGCAAAATATTTATCCCTCAAGAATCACTCCAGGTGAGTGCGAGTTAAATTTATCAGGAAACAGTGTTAAAACTGACATGAAAAATATAGGATGACAATCTGTAAATTTGCAAAGTAATGGGAGGAACTATCCCTTATAGTTCACCAAGAATAGATGAAGTAAGCTGTATGCATGCTTAGAGATGATTCTGTCAGATCATCATCACAACAGCTGTGAATTTTGGGTTGGTAGAAATAATTACAAGATGTTTGCAACTTGAAGCATGCAGAACTTCGAACAAAAAAATGAAGAAAAGGAATTATTGTTGATTTCCAAATCATTTTCAGCATTAAGATCCAGGCATACCGAATGAAATCCTGAGAAGTGATCATTGATCACGAAACTTCTATCTGATGGACTGATAGATAGGAAAGGCTTGTTAAAACCCTGAACAGAGTCGCAATGGAGGCAGAGCAGTTTCCAGACACCATAACTGACGAATTCCTAGCAAAATCTAATTCAAGGGCAAGAAAAGGCTTTCAATCAATACGTCAGCCGATATGCCTGTTTAAGCATGAATGACAGATGTGATTTCAGTCATTAAGTATCCATGTATGACATAGATGGCATTGTCAGGTAGAATTAAGATGGTCAGGTCCTGACCACAAGAAACATTTTATTTCTTACCAACAGATGCAAAGTGAACGTTGTGGGCGCGTCGCCTCTAGTTTCGAGTCCTTTCAGATTTATTTTTCCTACAATGCTTCTATATAGAATAGATTTTACAAGTAAATCTTGCAGGTATAAGATGCTCTAGATTTGCAGAAAGAGTAAATGTCAACAAAGAAACAGTATAATAGCATTTACGATCTCTATTATAAGTCTATAATCAGAATAAAGAGAGGCATATATACAACTGCAATGTCCCCTTCTGCCACTGTCTCTCTACTCTCACTATATTATCCATAGTAATCCCTATGCTATTAAGCAGACAGAAAATAAAAATGTGGATACAGAACTACAAAAAGAAAACATCAAAGTTGCTTCGCTATTTCTCATCATCCTTCTCTTTGGCTGCCTCCTCCTCTGGAGCTGCATTGGCAGCATTCATCAGACTGTCAAATTTCTCCGACTTCCCCAACACAATCTCAATCTAGAAGTCAAGGAAAAACAATCAAACAGTAGCAACAACGGGAAGGATTAAGAGGAAAATGCCTTATTAATTATCGTAATGAGATGATAATGTATCAAATTAAGATTTATAGCGAAGTTAAACATACCTTAGCCTTCTGAACCTGCCGTCCTTTGTTCTCATCTTTCATGCATACTGTAGATGTCAGAAGTTCTGTTTGGTTCCATAGAAAAGATTACAAATCAGATATCCTCATCATGAATACAAGAATGTGAAAGTTAGAGGGAGATAGTTCTTACTCTTCTCAGTAGCCAATCCATTGTTCTTCAAAATCTCAGCAATTGTAACAACAGTGGTGATTGCTGTAACAAAATGTAAAATAAATTTTAACAAGCATGATAACCACAGTACAAAAGCATTATTGTTTCCTTTCATCTCTTATAAATATTTTCCTCACTCTACAGAATCGATTGTTGTTTAAAACGAAAAACAGTACTATCATGATTATGAACGCATTTTGCAGAACCATTTTCAACTGTTAATTTAAAATGTTCTACATTTGTATGGTCCTGGTAAAACAAAACTTAGAGAACCATTTTGGCAATTTCTTCTTTGGTCGTGTTATAGCCATGTCTCTATGATGTTCTACATCGTACAGCAGCAATTTCTCAATACCAGCTCCTGCCTTTCCGCAGACCGTCAGTCGCTTACTGCTGGCAGAAACTCCACCAGTAAGACAAAGCTACCACTCCATAGACAAGTAAATAATAAAACAAAATTATGAGATGTGGCTTTGTAGAACATACCCATGCCCAAGGCAGAAAGCTGAACCTCGTTATACTGCTGCAAATACCTCTGAAAGAAAAGTGCAAAGCATTATCAAGATAAAAATCATGGACACAGATCCAGGTGCTGTGCAATCTGCAGAAGCACACATACGAGTCTCATCGTTATAATGATCACATCATTAGCAAACGTTAAAACTTCCTTTTAATTACATTGTAGGCACGATTTTCTTGTAAGATCAATGCACACCAAAGAAGAAAAGGGAAATAATGACACATAAATATCATTTTAATTTATAGAAAAAATATAGTATTTAATGGATGTCTACTATCCCATTTCAAAGAGATGCACCAGATACATAATGACCGCAAAATTAATCCTAACCTACCAAAGAAGGGAAAGTTTTAGCTCTACTTAAAGAGAATGTAACACCCTTCTTTCATATAATTAAAGAGATCTGTGACCAGGGAACAATAGCGATAATTCCTGCAAGAAAAGAAAAAAGCAACTCTCTATATAGCAATTACAAACTAATTAACTTCCAAAGATCCTATAAAAAAACTTCAAAAAAGTACGAACTTGTAAACATAGAAACTATCAAATGACACAGAAATATCAAAATTTCTACTACCCAAAACATCATTACAAAAAAAGAAGACCCAGTATGGAAAAAGCGGAACCTTAGCCAGGTTGACATAAAAGAAGAGAGGTTTCTTGGTGTTAGAGACTTGAATCCTGTTCTTCTTTTGCTGTGCGAGCGTCGTTGTTGTATCGTTGTTCATGGTTTGATGTGTTGTTGGCGTTGGTGTTGGAGTTGGAGTTGGTGCTACAGCTACTGTCTCCATCGTCATTGTCTTTCCTTCTTTATTTCTCTCTAGTTTGGATCGATCACTCGCTTTTCTCTTCTGTTGTGCTCTTGCAATTAATGATATGGCTGTGATTTGTTTACAGAGAGGAAACCGTTAGAATTTGTAAATAAAGAGGCGCGAATTTTGGTTTTGTGTCTATTCAGGATGCTAACATTTGTTGGGTTTGTAGCGGCTGTTGTCGTGGTAAAAGAGAAATAACCGGCTACTATTGACTCAAGCTAATTGACCATGGAAAATTACTCTAGCTCTAGACTTACTGGCAGCGTTCACCGGAACAATGTAATATTAATTTTATTTTTTCATTCAAAAAAACTTAAAACATGTTTTTAGGGGGGTGTTGATGTTTTTTTTTATGTCTTCTTTGTTATTGTAAAAAAGAACAGGGATAAATAAATATTTTTTAATTTTAATTATATAGTAAAATGATTAGAATATTCTTGAAAGTTAAAAAATTATTATGGTGTTAAGAGGTATTTTTATATCTTCACAATAATATTTTTGTTTGAGGAGTATTTTGTTATTTGTAAATATAATAAATAATAAACAAGTCAAATGAATAGTAAAATTATAAAAATATCCTTAAAACAAAACAAAATCAAATGAGATTAATGGGCACTTTGAGTTTTTCACGATAATTTTTTATATATATAATTAAAAAGTCAACTTAAAGGCAAATTTATATTTAGCTAACCAAAACAAAAGAAAGGGCGCACATGTTGCTCAGCAAAGAATGTGTATTGTGCCTCTCAATATCAAAAAAATGTTATTATATAATGTTATTAAAAGTGTTATCATTTTCTTTTCTTTTTTTTTTATGCAGTGCATGTCTCAATTGATAGCCAGCGCCAATGAGTTTTTTACTTTTTTGTATTCTCTTTTTTTCTTTTTTCTAAAAGTTATATTCTGCTTTGTGGAGATTTCAACTTCAATTTTTATTTTTTAATTTTTAGTCTTGATTTTTACTAAAGTTTATTTATTTTAATTTTATTTTTTAATTTTAATTCACCCAATATTTTATTCTCCAACATGTTCGTTGTTCTTTATATTTCTAGTTCTTATTCTTCTTTTTTTTATAAAAGTTTTAGTTATTTTTAATTTTATTATTTTAATTCAAAGTGATGATATTATTTTTTAATTTTATTTTTTAATTCTAATTTTTATTCAATTTCACATTTAATTATTTTTTAATTTTATCTTTTAATTCTAATTTTTATTCAATTTCACGTGAAATCTTTAATTAGCTCCGCTCTAATAGCACATATTACATGTCTGTCATAATTGTATTTTTATAATATTGTTTTACCTTATTTTGACTCATGAACATTATTTTTTAAATAATAATAATAATCCAAACCCCACAGCCAAGCGTGATCAACAATCCTAGTTTAATTACTAGGTGCTTATGATTAATCCCTTTTAATATTTTTTTGGATAATAATTGGTATTTAATTTCGGGCTATGCATGCTGATTGTAGGTAGTTGGATTGAGTTTTGAATATCACCACTAGAGGCTGAGATTTCTAAAAATTCCCACCTTTTGATTCATGACTCTTATGAGATGTTTTCTTAAATAGAATCTTGAATTCTAAATTCGACATTCATAATTCATAATAATGTCTGGATACTATCTCAAAACAAAAATAAATAAATACAAAAAAAATAAAAAGAAGCAAGGGATATATCATTTTCCTTATCTTTGTCAAAAAAAAGGATAAAGATCGAGCCCCAATGGTCATCATCCCTGGGTTTGCCAGCTACATGTCTACAACCCAGATGCAATTTGATTATTTTTTATATATAAAAAGAGGATTCCATGATGCATTTGCTATGGCCCTGTGTTCTAACATAATTAATTCTTGTCCACAGGAAACAGAATCACTCAAGGATTTGTAATTATTAAATTGCAGATTGAGCTTGAAGAGGCCTCCCTTTGTTTTTTTTTTAAAAAAAATTCGATAATTCCATTGATGATCGATCACACATGAAATCAATTGTCGGTGCTTGAGGGTGACATTTGCTTCCTATTATATGATTCCATTGCAAATCTATTGGGGACAGTCGCATCTTATCTCATGAATTATCATTTTCTCTTGTGGCAAAATCAGAAAAAACAACTCCTAGCAAAGGCTGACGGAAGACAAGTTAAGAATGATCCTAGCAAATTGTAATGTTTTTTCCCTTTTTTATTATCATCAAACTAGTTTCTCTGCTAACGATTAATATTAAAGATATTTGAGACTATAATAGTAATTATTTTTTAAAATATTTTTTATTTTAAAATAAATTAAAATAATATTTTTTATTTTTTAAAATTACTTTTTATATCAAAACATCAAAATAATATAAAAGTATAAAAAATATAATAATTTAAAGTAAAGAAAAATTTAAAAAATTTAAAAAAATTTAAAAACGTTTTCTAATCACAGTGTTGGACACTTTATTTAGTATTATGTTGTTTTTTAAAAATATTTTTATTTAAAAATATATTAAAATAATTCTTTTTAAATTTTTTAATATCAATATATCAAAATCACAAAATAAAACTAAAAATATAATAATTTAATATTTTTTAAATGAAACACAATACTAAACTAATCCAAAAATAAAAGCTATCACCCTTTCAAACACAACACTCACAAGGGATTAATGTGCTTCACGCCATGATGTAAACAAGCACTTTTTCATTATTTAATATGGTTTGGGATTTGGGAATTTTATAACCTATAGTGCAAGATACTTGACTCTTAAGCCTTCGGAACCATATTTTTTATTATTATTACTAGATCAATATTGCTTCGTTGACAATATTAATGAAAGAATTTCCCACCATGTATTTTTTTATTGGTGACGTGTTATGCTACAAAAAGATATACATGAAATTGGAAGAAATTATTTTCAAAATTGTTGAATGACATCGTGAAGATGATAGAACTTCATGCTAATGGACAATATTCAACTTGGAAAATGAAAGGAACCTGACCTATACGAGAACTCCTCCAAGCATCGAAACTGAGAATTTAATTATTTTTTTCTGGTCTTGGTCGTCTCTCTGCTCCATAGGATGAGAGTACATGACATGGTCTATATAAGCTATTATCAAATTTTTTTTATTAATATAAATATTCAAGTTAATTTATATCTATTTCAACTAATTTTATAGATTTTAAAATGAATAATTATATAATTTTTTAATAATCTTATATTTATAAAACTCAATAATTATAAAGAATAAATTAAAATTTTGATTATTTAAGCAATATATATACATATTATAAAAATATGCTAATAATAATTTTTTATTTTTTAAAAATTAATTTTGATATTAATATATTAAAATGATTTTAAAATATAAAAAATTAATTAATTTTAAAAAATATTTTTAAAATACAATTACAACTGGTGGCTAACACTGTGACATGGGCAGTGCATTTATATATTTTTCTTGAAATATGCGGGTCGTATAGGGAACTACGAAGATTTCTTATCATACTGTTTTCTTGACGTGTAAGCTAACTTCATGTATCAAGAAAAGCTTTCAAGTGTGCTTCTGATGTAAGGCTTGTTTCTTAATTACAAAATAGCCATGCAACTATCAAGAAAATTACAAAACGAGAACCCAAGGTAACTCTGGGTATTTTTTAAATTTTTTTTAATATACTAAGATCATAAATAATTTTGTAAAAATAATAAAAAATATTATTCTAATATATTCTTAAATAAAAAATACTTTTAAAAATAATTACTACCACATTCTCAAACATTCCTATATTATCTACTTTGAATCATCCATTTTTTAGAAAATCTATTATATTTTTTCTGCCCTTAATTTAAAGTTTTCACGTGGCTTCATCAATATTTATAGTAAATTATATCAATTATCATTAATTTAAAAATAAGAAAATTAAGACTCTCAACTGATCAAAAGGATTAATAAGATTAAATTAGACATCTAATTAGCATAAAATTGATAGAATTATAAATACAAAGAGCAGAATCAGAAGCAAAAATTAAAACCACAAGCTAATGCATCCATTTTGAATAGAGAAAATATATATACAAATGTCAATTGAACTGCAAAATTATTGACGAAGTATCTCCTTATTCCCCCACTCACTGGCCCCTCTCAAACAGGTAAATATTAACCATGTAAAACATACGAGTAATTACAATGTCACATGCATCCATGGCTGCCGCAAATAAGAAGAGAAAAGTACGTGACTCCTACTATATATTCTGTTTCCTGGTGAAGAAGATGAAAATGAACAGGACGCGTGGATGCTGAGGGAAGTTTCTGTGTAGTGAAACAATGAACACATTGTTTTCCTGTACTAAAATACAAGGCATATTATGTACAAATTATACGATGGATCTTTATACGTACCCCCACAACATCTACATGCAATACATGTAGCAGTCTAGCACGTCAGCAGGACAATATTTCACGAAATTTCCTGGGGAAAAAGATACTCGTACGTCTAAATAGTGAAACAAAGTTTGCTAATTTAGTGTTTAAAAATATAATTCAAACCGTATTTTAAAAAAAAATTAAAAATTATCTTAATATATTTCTAAATAAAAAATAAATCTGAATCATAACCAGCATCATAGTTTGAAATACCCTGAAAGCCTCCGCGTACCTGACTGGACTCATCTTAATGCCTATCCTCTATCAAGGTATCTTAATCTTCACCAAAGACAATATTAGTGACCATGACTTTCATGGAGCAAGATGCTCTAGTCTTAATATGGTGATTAAGATTGGACACTATGAGCATGGCCCAGCATTAACACTTAGGTGGAAGGCCAGTCACCTTCGTCTGGTCTTATCAATTTTATAGATGGACAAGGAATCATGTCCAATTGAATAATTCGGAGGTCTCATTCGACCTCACAATCGAGTAACAGAACCAGAAGAAAAAAAGGAAGAAGAAGATCCCCATGCATGCCTTAATAATGACCTTGACAGGTCAGTACACTTCAAATCTTGTCGTTCTATATTTGACGTAAACCCAAAGCATTAATTATCATTCAAGTGCACTTTTTTCTTACAAGCACTGATCAAAGATTAAGGAAGTTCTGAGTTGATCATGGTAAAAGTCAGTGAAAAGGAAGCAATACCTACCTATGCTAGCTCCTTTAATCCCAAGAATTAGATCGATATTACTGAACTTTTTGGCTCCCATGACTTTAACTGAAAATAATTTCACTTAAATCTACTTTCCATGTCTAAATTACGTAAACAAGAGAATTTTACTTGTTTTTATTTCCATGACTTTAAGAGAAAATGATTTCAGTTAAATTTAAATTGTTTTCCATGTCTAAATCACGTAAATAAGAGGTTAATTTTTACTTCTTTTTTTCATATTATTCTTTCATAATAAATAACCAATGACATGAAGTTGTTATAGAAATCACCTGCTTCATAGCTAATCATTGAACAGTCTTACTTTAAGACTTTTAGGTAAAGCATGGTGTCCTCTGGTCTTCCTGCGCATGTGGAGAGACTAAGAATTAATCATCCCTTCTCCAAGTTGAAAGGAATGCATTAATCATTTTCTTAATTAACCAAGAACAGGTACGACTCCCTTTCCAAAACGTTTACGTGTCCTACGAAGATTGATGTCCATTGAAGCAGAGAAGTGATCAATTTCTTAGCAGGTTTTCTCGAAGTTTTTAAACCTCGCACAGGGCTTGACAAAGGAGAAGTGTAAAAAATAAACAAGTTTTAATATAAATTTCTTTTATTTAACGATACTTTTTAATGTTGAATTGATTTTTTTCTTTTAATTTATTCAATGAATAGGATTATATCGACAGAACACATATACAATTTAATTTAAAATCCGACTGGACAAATAATTTATTTCATTGAATTTGTTTTGTTTTTTTTTCCAGGTTGCAGCGAGAGAAGGGTAAAGCACACAGGTGAAAACAATCGTCCTTAACTGCCATGCACGTCTCTTAAGGTTGGTAGCTAGTTAAATATCGTGCTCCATTTAAAAGGGACAAAATACTCAACATCACCACCAATATTTTGCTGTGCTTAATTGCATTGCTAAATTTAGAAGTAATCAAGGGTGACCCTGCAGCTCAAGCAAGGGTGAAATTGGAAAATTCTAGGCATTTCTATTGTCATAACATTTCTGCTATTGCCATAACAAATGATGCATCCAAGGTTAAAGTTAGATCCAACCTAGCCATTCTCTTGCCCAAATAAATTATACTTGTTGTGCATGTCCTTTATGTTTTTGTTCTAATGTTCTAGCTCACACTAGTTATGAATCTATAAAAAAAATTATACAAGCAGGGTTTTTTCAACGTATTTATATAATTTAAAAAATTCAAGTTCAAATAGAAACATATATACATGTATAATTAAATAAATCAAGAACTATGTGAGCCAATAATAAATAAAAAATAATTAATGATACTTAAAAATAAAACTTGCAAAATTGTGAAGCAAATATGGATCAAGATATTTAATCTTTAAATACAAGACATTTACTCGATTATGTTTATTAATTTTTTTATTAAAATATTTTTATTTAAGAGAATGATAATTGAAATAGAGACTTGAATTAAATTGATTGAATAAAATAAAAGGAGGAGAAAAACCATACAAGTCTACGCATATTATAAATATTTTTTTATTTTTAAAAAATGAAGTTCATCCATACATATAGATAAATCATAAAAATTCTTCAAATTTAAATATATAACTAAAAAAATAATTGTCATTTAAAATAGACTCTTCAAAAAGAATGAAAAAGAGAAAAGGTACTAATTTAAATATAAATTTAAAAAATAAGAAAAAACTATATAAAAAGGAATATATAATTAAATAAATCAAGAACCATGTGAGCCAATAATAAATAATAAATAATTAATGATATTTAAAAATAAAACTTGCAAAATTATGAAGCAAATATAGATTAAGATATTTAATCTTCAAATACAAGACATTTACTCGATTATGTTTATTAATTTTTTTATTAAAATATTTTTATTTAAGAGAATGATAATTGAAATAGAGACTTGAATTAAATTGATTGAATAAAATAAAAGGAGGAGAAAAACCAAGTCTACGCATATTATAAATATTTTTTTTATTTTTAAAAAATGAAGTTCATCCATACTTATAGATAAATCATAAAAATTCTTCAAATTTAAATACATAACTAAAAAAATAATTGTCATTTAAAATAGACTCTTCAAAAAGAATGAAAAAGAGAAAAGGTACTAATTTAAATATAAATTTAAAAAATAAGAAAAAACTATATAAAAAGGAATAATTAATTTTAAAATATTTACAATAAAAAAAAAGAAGCAAACGCTAGGCGCTACTTGAGCCTAGGTAGCCCACCAGAGCCATTTTATTAGGGCCCGTGTGATTGAGCTCTTGATTTTTTTGTTTGCAACTAGAATGGATAATATGCCATTTGTCCTAAATTGTTTTTTGAAAAAACAATTTAAACAACAAATTGTTTATTAAAACAAATGACACGTTGTTTGATTTGTTTAGATTCTAGTGATTGTTCTGGTTGAGAAATTGAAATTTAAGATTTTTTATCCAAAAACTTGTTTTTGATCAAATACACTTGTAAATTATTGCAAGAATCATGACAAACTTGTCCATGACCTTAAAAACCGTCCTAGAAACTGAAACCAACCTAAATCCAAAAATCAACCTGGGTTTAGATATGTTTTTTTGCAAGTTTTAAAAGTAAAAAACATCTAATATGAATTTTTATCGTCAAATAAAATCATTTGACATGAATATTGTTTATTTTAGTACCCTAAATCAGCGTCAACACTATTTTTGTTTCTTTAATGTCAGAATTTACACAGCCTCTCTCTTGCATCTCTTAATTAGAAACTAATGAAATAACAAAAATAAATTTTTATATCAAAATTGACTTAAAAAAATATTAAGTTGCTGAAATTATATAATTTGCATGATTTTATGATTTTTAAAGTTTAAGGACCAGAATGTATTTTTTGTAAAGCTTATAGCATATCACCCATGTTTGACGTTTCTTTTTTATTTTGAACCCTCTTTTTTTTATATATATCTAGTGATTGTTCTGGTTGAGAAATTGAAGTTTAAGATTTTTTATCCAGAAACTTGTTTTTGATCAAATACATCTATAAATTATTGCAAGAATCATGACAAACCTGTTCATGACCTTAAAAACCGTTCTAGAAACTGAAACCAACCTAAATCCAAAAATCAACCTGGGTTTAGATATGTTTTTTTGCAAGTTTTAAAAGTAAAAAACATCTAATAAAAACTTTTATTGTCAAATAAAATCATTTGACATGAATAGTGTTTATTTTAGTACCCTAAATCAGCATCGACAATATTTTTGTTTCTTTAATGTTAGAATTTACGTAGCCTCTCTCTTGCATCTCTTAACTAGAAACTAATGAAATAACAAAAATAAATTTTTGTATCAAAACTGATTTAAAAAAATATTAAGTTGCTGAAATTATATAATTTACATGATTTTTAAAGTTTAAGGACCAGAGTGTATCTTTTGTAAAGCTTATAGCATATCACCCATGTTTGACGTTTCTTTTTTATTTTGAACCCTCTTTTTTTATTTTATATTTTTATAAAAAATTAAAATTAATTGGTTTTTAAGTATGATTAAATCATAAAGAAAACTTGAGAATTAAATAAAAAACATAAAAATTTGCACAACCCATCCAAAATAATAGATAAAAGGATAAACAGTAACGCCTCATAAAAAAAACCTCATGTTTTTTTAGAGTAATACTTAATTAAACTTCTAAACCAACCGTACAAATTAGGTCAAGATCTCCTTGTGAGAATCAAAGGCATGCACCATCTTCTCCCTACGTACAGTGAGATTTTCATTTCTTAATTCCCTCCATTCCCTCCCAGATAGAGTCCTGCTACCTGCCATGAAATTATATATTCTGCCATTGATAGATGTGCATGTCATGGGTGCCACCAGCACTAAATGAAGAATCTATCAGCACAATCACTAGCATTAAACTATAAGAGCAGCCAGAGCATCTGCTTGTTTATAACAGTAGCTGTAGTACGGGCATGCAATGTTTAAATCAAAGGCTTATTATTATTATTATTGTTTTGTCCGAAAAAATATTAAATGAGCATCTGCTTGTTTATAACAGTAGCTGCAGTACGTGCATGCAATGCCTACATGCCTCGTCCAACATGTTTAAATCAAAGGCTTATTATTATATATTTTAGGTGATTTTAAAATATTAATATAAAAAATAAAAAATAAATATAAAGTATATCATTTTAATAAATATTTAATTGCAAAATATTTTTAGTATATAAGGCAATTAATTTTGTTAATACAATATCACCATGTTTCCTTTTCCATTTATTATTTTGAGTTTAAATTCAAGCTAGAAATATTGCAAAAAAATTATTTAAAAGTAAAATTATTTAAAAGCATAAAAACTTATGTAATATCATGTGATGGGACATAATTTTGCATATAAAAAATAATTTAGGATACTACTAAATGGTCGGAGATATTTTTGAGCTAGCTAACATATATGTTAATTAAAATTAATTTTATTAAATATACTTTCTGCACATCTCAACTAAAAAGAAAATAAAAAAGTTCCTATCCCTTGAAGTTACTTTTGTGACCTTAATTGCAATGAAAAATATAACGACGAAAGAACCCTAAAAAGAAGGGCTAGAAAAACAAAAACCTAAAGATAAAGGGCAAAAAATAAATTATCATCCCTGGAAGAAGAATCTCCGACAAACAGCCCCTGAGGAATATATAAATAGATAAATTAAAGTAAAAATAAATGGAAAAAACAAAAAAAGAAGGAACCGAAAATCTTTGAATGAGATTTGTGCTGCGGACGTTGGACTTTTTGGCGCTATGTGTCGCCACCACCACGTCGGCGCAACTTTGCCGTCGTCTAACGCCGTTTACATGACTGCGTTGCAGTCAACCTTGTGGACCAAAAATAAAATGAAAATGAGATTTAAGACATTTTTCAATCGAGGGCATGAATTTTGAAAAATTGAAAATTCCATCCCTTTTCTTTTTACAAATTCCCCAGGAGGCTTGAATATAGTTCTATGTAAACTTGAATTCTTCTCCTTGTTATTTCTTATGATAAAAAAAATATAATATTGCACTTGAAATTTAAAATTTAGATTTATGAATAATTATATTTTCACATTTAGTGTGTAAATTTATAGGTATATACTTAAAATGAATTAGGATGTAGGTATACATATGTTTTATAAATTATTACAAGATATTTATCAAAGACTTGAGAAATCTAGTAATTAATTAATATATAGCGTTTAAACATGGAGTAACTAGTAATTATTTATATTTTTATATTTTATATCTCTTACATCTAATATTACCATGCCAACAGCAAAACTAACTAGTTAAAACTAGAATAATAAATATAAATATTGTAAAGTGTTGAGTAAACTTAGACTATATGGGTTTGAATTAAATTACACAATCTAATATTATACACATATGCATCATGCAATAAAATTAAAGAATCTTTTATAAAAAAGCTTGAAAATTCTGATAATATTATTTGTAATTAAGAAGAGATTAATTTAATTTATGAGGATTTGATTTTAAGTTATATATCATGATATTTAATTTTATTTATGAGAATATATTAATCGAAGTATAACATGCCAATAGTTTGAGAGGGCCTGAATTTGTTTTTCGAAACAACAACATCAAAGTCCACTAATCAATTATGAATGAACATTACCAATATTGTTTAAGGACCTATTTGTAAAAGAAAGAAGACACTGATTCATTTATAGAATTAGTAAAATTAATCACGGATTTATCGAAGGCATGGGTATAGAAGATCACATTATCCACCTCCCTCTCTCCCTTTTCAAATAAAATCACAGAATATTTAACCACGCCGTCAAGTAACGTCGTCAAAACGGAAAAAACTGCTATCTACGTATGAAACCCAACAGCTCAACATTAAAAAAAAAAAAAAGCCTCTCTTTGCTATTAAAAAGCAAAATCACAGAAAACATTTTGGCTTTGTTTTCTTTTTTGAGAGAGCGAGAGAGGTGGGAAGCTCAAGATCTTGCCAGATCGGACCTGAATTGTATGAAATCTTATCACATTCTAGTTGTTTCATCTGGGTTTCTGTCTTCTGTTTCTGTTTTTGTAAACAAAAAACAATGTAGCTTGATCTAAAAGGTTGTTTCTTTGATCTTTTTCATTCACTGCTTCTTTAAGGTTTTTCTCCTCACAAATGGTTTCCTCTTGAATTTCTGCCTTTTGGGTTTTTTTGTTCTGGGTTAAAAAATGTTGTCTTTATCAATTTTAGTCCATTTTTAAAGGGGTTTTGTTGGTTAGTTAGAATAGAGAGATCCTAGCAATATTTAGTCTTACATTTTTCTGGTGGTTTCCAAGTTGTGAGACTATTTGTTTTGGTTTTGATGATATAAAGTTTGAGTCCTTTGCTGGTGTTTCTGTTCTTCTTCTTCTTCTTGCTGTGTTTGTTTTCTCTTTTCTTTCATATATATGATGTGTTCCTTTTGTTTTGCATGCATTTCTTTGTGTATTTTTTTTTTGTAGGAATATGGGGATTTTGGGATCTTAATGGTTTTCTTTTTCTAGTCATTGAACGAAGTTGGTGGTGGCTATGGTGTTGTTTTGAGTTGTATGATTATTTATATGGTAATTGGACCTCCTCTTTGTATCTCTTTTTAAGGAGTCTTCCTAACTCGAGAAATGTTTTTCTTTTTTAAACAAACAAAAATTGATAATCTGTTTCTGGCCCTCTGTATCTGCTTTCTTTCTCTCATCTTCAATTGATTTTTTTTTTGGTTTCAACACATTCCCTTTGCTTTTCTGTTTCTTGAATTTTATAATTATATGGAGTTGGTTCTGTCTGGGGGGGGGGGATACTGTGCTGGTTTGCTGCGATTTGATCCCTTATTTTCTTTGATCACCCACTTAAATTTTGATGAAATTACAGTGTAAAGAGTATTTTATTTACTTTTTAAAGAAAAATAATTTTTTAATTAGTTAGACGATAAGTTAGTTATCCCTAAGCAGATGTAGTGGTTGATGTCAAGGCATGGAATTTGATAAAAATCAAGCTAGTTGGACAACTAACCGATACCTACTAGAGCATACATAAAGAGTGCTGATGTTCATAGCTTTACAAGGAATTTCACTTTTCACATAATTTTTTGGGGTTCTTTGAGTTATAATTTATATTTTTTGGATTCAAGAGTTCTCTGCACATTATATCCTGTTCTAAACTGGTTGTCTTAATCCTCCTGTACTTATTTTTCCATGGTTAGTTATTTGTAGATCTTCTCTTTCCAGCTTTAACTTTCTGTTTCTTTCTTTCTTTTTTTCCTCGGCGTATCTGTTTGACTGTTTAAATATCCATTGCTTTTGCAATGAGATATGCCATCTTTTCTTCAATTCAAACACTGAGATTTGTCTTGCACCATCATCGGATAGACGTGTTTAGGTTTCTTGGTTGAATTTTACACATCTGGCAGTTACTATTTGTTTCAAAAAAATTGTTCAAAGCAATAACAGAATTTGAAACCTTTTGGCACCACATGCAAATAGTTCTTGCTTTACAGGCCGTTTTGGTTTTATTTTAAGGAAGTGATTCTTTTTCATGAATTAAAAATGTCTTCTTTGTGAAGCATCATGATATCAAGATTATTTTTTCGTGCAGTTTGATGGGGCGAGAACTTCAGCGTGCAGACATGGATAAGAAGCCAAATGGTCTTGCAGCGAAGTTTCATGGCGTATCTCATGATGAAGTACATCTTTCTCCAAAACTTTCAAAAGCTGTCATTGAAGCAAAGGAGTATGTGGAGAAAGAAACTGCTGAAAAATCAGAGAAGCAAGATGTGCTTGGTGTCAAAAGCACAAATGTTGATGCTGACCCATATGATGGAAAAGATGAGAAACCTGGAGCTCAGAAATTGAGTGATGATAAAAATTCCAGTTCTCCCTCACCAAAAACTGGTGTTGATGGAAATAAACATGCTCATCGTGCTCATCAAACTGTCCCCCAGCCATTTGCTCTGGCAAATGACAAGCATGTTGGTGGGAACAGTTCCACAAATTCGAACAATACACAGTCCCCTGTTAGTATGAAAAATTCACAGGTAATTGGAACTTTCGACATTGCATTTGGTGGATGCTGTTGTCATACTCGATGACTTGGTTGAAATTGATAATAACTGCTATAATGAACTCATTATCTTTCCATGTCAGATTAAGCCAAGTCTATCTTTATAAGTGGAATTTGGAAACAAACCTGACATGTAGATAAGCTACATTTATGCTTACCTTGTGCTGTAGGGTTAGGGAAAAGGAAAATCTATCATTTTGAAGTAAACTCTAGTGAGTAGTGACTGTGAATTTCTCTAAGCAGAACACAGCTCGTGTTCATCTCTTTTCAAAATTTTGAAAACATCTTTCTTTTGGAATGAAGAGATTATCTTTTAAGATATTTGGAACACATGCTTGGAGAACTAGTGAGACTTTCTGTTTCTGTTTCAATGCACATGCTGTTTTCTACTTGCTTTTCCTGGTGATATTTTGTGGGTGCGATTGCATGCATCGTTACTTAATTTAGTTGGGGATGTCCATTCCTTGGATAATTTTGTCGAGCTTGTTACCTGACAACAGATTTATCAGAAAGATACATATAGCTAATATATCTCAAACCCTCGCTTATAAATATGATTCACTTCCTTTGCATACCTTCAAGTTAACTGGTACGAAAAACCATGAAGCTTAATTCATTTTGGCATTTGGAGAGCACCATTGACCAACTCACCCCACCCGGACACACAAATACACATGAAAAAAAAGCATGTTTGTCATGTATTTGTATTTGACATTTTCACTGATATTAATCATGCTCTTTCCTTCAGCAAAATTCACCTTCTACAGCAAGGAAGCCTTGGCAACCTGATAACAAGAAGCATCTTGATGAAGAAGATAGTTGGTCCATGACCTCATCGTATCCTTTGTCTGATTTAAGGCACTTGATATTTTCAGGGTTTTAAACTGTGTTTTCTGCCAAAAAATTAAAACCGCTTGAAATTTTATAGAATAAATGCAACTATATTTTGGCTATATATTTTTACCGATTGGCTATCCTTAGCTATGTGTAGCACTTCTGCATCTGTACGAACTGTTAAATCTGTAACTGTTGGAACTGCCCCAACTTTTAGGTCTTCTGAACGTGCAGCGAAGCGGAAAGAGGTATCTTCCTAACATAATGGTTATATAAAACTTTGTCTGCTCTTCTTTTTCTTAACTGATGGATTTCTGTTGATTTTGTTATTGTTGTATTGTTGTTATTTAGTATTATTCAAAATTGGAAGAGAAGCACCGAGCATTGGAGAAAGAGCGAAGCCAGGCTGAGGCAAGGACCAAGGTATACTCTTTTCTTTATGCAAGTTTGTGGATAGGTAGTCGATGACTATGATGTTTTTTTTTTTTCCCAATTAACATCCCAGTGAATTTCTCTGCCTTCATTCTAGGAAGAGCAAGAAGCAGCCATCAAGCAGCTTAGAAAGAGCATGCTGTACAAAGCAAATCCAGTGCCCAGTTTCTACTATGAGCCACCTCCACCACAAGTTGAACTCAAGAAGGTATTCTTCCAGATAGTGTTCTTAGTTCTCTGCTGGTTCTTGGATTTAAACATTAAATGAAACTAGCAAAAATCCATGCAGCACTTCATAGATAATTCACGACAAATAGAGGATACCAGATGCACTGGTCTAATTAGTTCATTCAAAATGCAATTTACCTATTTCCATGGAACAGTATTTTATTCAGAGCATTCAGGCAAGAAGTCTGTTCTCTGAACCGAGTCTGAATTTTGTTCAAGACCACAGTTGGTTAAAACCTTTGGACCGTATAAGAAAAGCTAGGGAAGGTGGCATGCAACTAGGATTTTTTTCAGGGGGGAATATTTTGAAGGCGCAGAGCATTCTGCCATGGTGTCTCAAGCTTCATGGTTCGCAACTGCCAGAAATTAAAAATGCTTATGATTTTGTTATTTGCTAGTGTGATGCACAGTGGTGTAAGGCTGCTGATTTAAATCTACTGGCAGCTTTTTTTTAATGCCAAAATAATTCAGTTCTTGTTTTTTGTTTGGTTCCAGTTACCATTGACTCGACCACAATCACCGAAACTAAACCGGAGAAAAAGCTGCAGTGATGCAGTTCGAACATCTCAGGAGGAAGTGGGCAAACATTGTGCTCGCCATCGCCACAGCATTGGTAGCCACAAGCATTCAACTGGTGCCAACACTGCCAAAGCTAAGGTTCAGATAAGTCCACAGACTGCTAATGGCATCCGCAAAGTCAAAGACCGATCTAAACAGGATCATGTTGCAATGAAAGCAGATCCTGAGAAGATTGCTGGGCCAACAAATGCAGACATATCTGTTCAGTCATGAACTGCTGGTTTTTACTAACTCTTAAGTGGGAAAACATCTTGAATTTGCTTTAATCATCATATTGGATGTTTGGAGAGGAGATAGCCTACTTTTCAGCTGAGATGACCTTTTCTTTTTCTTCTTCTCTTAACCTTTTTCCCCCTTTCCAAACCGTTTGTGTCTGTGAATTGTATATGTTATGTAAGTTATCAGTACATATCATGTTATCAAAAGAGTTACTGATTCTAATATGGACCGAATCTGTTGTTTTCGTCTGATGTATTTTCACCCAAGAGGGTTTCCTGCGTATGTTATTTGGAAACTCAAGGCACTAGTTTTGGTCAGGTTAGTTGGTTGTTTTCTTCATTTTGAAACATGTAACTTGTAGAACCCTCTACTTTCGTAACTGCTATATTATATTGTACACGGGGCGAGGTTTTTGATGTTTGAATGAAGTTTCTACTCGTAGGCTGTTCTATCTGTAATCTTATCTTCTGTCATTGCCGTGCTTTGAAAATTCGATTTCTGACGGATATCAACCCTTGTAAACTTCGGAAGTGTAGTCTAGACGTAGAACTGATACAATGTTGGAATCTGCTGCAAGTAATATTCACATCCCCAGAGTTGACTATGGTTGCATGACCATTCAATATTCTGACTAGTGTCGATACACACCTCCAATAAGGTAGACGAGCGGCAGTCATGTCTAAAGGGAGGGACAAAAGGTGGGTTTGGGTGATTTCGTAACAGGACTTGCTGAGGATTTGGTTGCCGCCATCTGCATATACGTTGAGCAGTCTCTAGCCACAGGGTCTCGTTAATTAGTGCATGCTTTTACAGCCATGTGGTATGTAACTATGTATCCTTGAACTTCCAAGAGCATCTCTCCAATTCGGTAAAAAAAAGCAGGCCAACCTCGCCTAAGGGGTAAGAAATTCATCCGAATAATTAACTTCAAACCTCTAATCATTTTAAAAGGATGATTTAATCTCCACAAAATATTAAAATTTAACATGGTAGCTTTCTGAAAATTATTAAGGGGTAAACACATGGACATGCAAGGCAACTATCCAAGGCAGTTTTTCCTCGAGTTTAAAATTTTAGGACAAGAGACGGCTGATAGTACTCCTCACGTTAAAATATGGAAGGAAATGCTTATGTACTTGATGCCTCTTGTTAAGCTTTTGAGGCCTCTCCATATCTCTCTCCTCTCCCTCCAAAAACTATGGCCACTCTGGTTCACTCAATCCCCTCCATTTCCTTTCTCTCTTCTCTTACTCTCCAACCTCTCAAAATCAAAACCCATAAAAAATCACTCTCAACTTCACGCTCCGAACCCATAAAAACTCTCACTTGCACCATTTCTAAACCAAACAACAAAAACCCCACCATGGATGGTCGCAAACCCACATCCAAGAAAACCAGGAAATCATCATATGGTACCTCTAGAAGGTCAGTTCTCAAGAAAACATTCATTCAAGAACAGGTTACTTTCACTGCTCAATTATCAAGCGATCCTCATGTAGGGATTATTGGTGGTGGAATGGCTGGTCTGCTTTGTGCTTTGAGTTTGGAGAAAAGAGGGGTCAAGTCCACTGTTTTTGACACGGTTGGTCAGTTATTTCCTTTTAGCACTGTTTTCTCAATTTGGGTTTCTTTTTTTATTACTTTGTGGATATTTTGTGTTGTGAATGCTTACAAGAAAGGCTGTATACTTGCATTTTAGAATTTAATTTTTTTTTTCTGTGAAGGAGATTCATACATTTGTATAAAGTTAAGGCAGTGACATTCCTTTACTTAATTGTATGCTAAATGAATCGAAACAAAGAAAAAAAAAGCTTCAATGTTTTTTATGTTTGTTTATATCTTCTAGAATGAATAATTGTTCAAATAATCAAATGATTAATAGTAATTATTAAGTTCTGATAGTCGTAGCTGCATGGTTTAATATTAGATTAATTTTATTGCATATGTGTTTATGCTTTTGCTTTGCAGAATGAAAACAATATCATTCTTATTTTACACATATTTCAGTTCAGTAGACATTTGGACTCTATTTCCTGCAGATAAAAAAAAAAAGTTGATAAAATGTTGGGTTTTTCACAAGCTATGCTATTTCAGGGGATTCATGGTTTGGGAGGGAGGATGGGAACTAGAGTAATTGATCCACAACCATTGATATTTGATCATGCGGCGCAGTTCTTTACTGTGAGTGATCCTCGATTTTCTGAGTTGGTTGATGACTGGTTGGAGAAAGGTCTAGTTCGACAGTGGCAAGGTATAATTGGAGAGCTTGAAGTGGGAGGTCAATTTGTTCCATTTTCTTCTTCAACCCCAAGATATATCAGCGTTAACGGAATGCGCTCTCTTGCTGACTCAATACTATCTCAGGTGATCGATCATTTTGTTGCTTTCTTGCCAATTTGTTAGCTACTCGTCATTTTGTTGATTTCTCATCAGCTTTCAACTACCCTTATCATGAGAAATGAAAAGGTGAAATTTTATTGAACAAATAAAGCAGCAGCCATTAACATAGTTTCTTTGGTACTTATAGTACCGCTCTTTCTCTATCTATGATATCCTTGAGGTCATTGCTAAGCAGATTCTTGATTCTTGCTGCAGACTTGCATGGTTAATGTGGTGAGACCTTGCTGGATAAGTAAACTCGAACCATTTAATGGGATGTGGCACTTGAGCGAGAATGGAAAACCTTGTGGGCAGTTTGATATCATTGTTATAGCACATAATGGTGAATCAACATCTCTCTCATTTGCTTTTGTACTCCTTCATTTATCTATTCTGGCCATATCTCAGCATTTTATTATTCTTACCATAAAAAAAAAGCTTTTGCATTTCATTAAATTTCTGACACGTTATCACAAGGGTGACAGCCCAATAAGTAGAAGGGGTACCTTTAGAACAAGAGAAAATAAATACATTTTGAACACTTATGAGTGCTGTACTATGTTTTCTTTATGCTGAAGTAGATGTGTTATTCTACTTTGGCCAACACATGAATTCAATGATTTTTCTAATGCATTTCTGTTGCTTGAGTGTCTTGAAATGAAGATTATTGATATCTTTTCTATTTAGAGATAGGACATTAGGACTAGCCTGAATGTCTCTTTGTCTGGAAAGTGTAGCTTTAACAAACGGAGGTAATTGCATTTTGTTCAGCCCTGGGTTGCTTCAAAGTTAGTGAAGGTGTGATAAAACTAATTTTGGTCGGGTTTTTATGGCCCCATGTGGTTCGTGATCGTGAAGTGCTACTTTGGGTATGCACTGGCTGACAACCTGGCAATACTTTCTACCTTGGTCCAAGTCCCAGATTGGCTTTGTAATAGTTGTAAACATGGCGTAGACAGATTAATTTTTCAGGGAAGAAAGTGAGAAAAGTTCTCTATGAGTTTGTGAGTGAAATGGTATTTGGAGTTTAAATCAGTTTAGACTGGGCCCATTGTTTTTGCTGTAAACTGTGACATATTTACCACTGATTGGTTGTATAGTTACACAACAATGCATACTGACCAACTGGATTTTGATATTCTTCTAATGTGGCTAGTATTTTAAAGAGCCAAGCAAGCATCTAATGTTTTCACTTGTATTTCTTCTGGAGAGTTGAAGAAAAAACTGGATAAAATCACAAGCGAATAGGTGACATGTGGTTTCATCATTCAAATTCATCTAGTGAAGAATATAGGATGGAATAATAGGAACTGAACTGAAACCTTATGGGTTAGAACAGGTGAATCGGGCTTACTGATGAATGTGTTTCACAGTTTGCAATCCCATATACTGATAACAGTGTGCTTGCATCACTTGTTCTGCTATCAATATAAAATCTATTAGTTTGAGTGTAGTTTCCTTTCTGTTCTGTGTAAACATAAGCACACATTGAAGATTTGAAAGCATGCTGTTCTCTACTTTTTCATTGGTAATACTTGGTTAGTGGATCTTAATGAATCTATAAATCTTATTTCCTGGTGGTTCATGGACTGTCAATCACTATTTACCATCTTTAATTGCTTGCTATCGTTCTGTGCAATACACCCATGGCTTTCGGGAGCAGTAACTTTTTTATTGAATTGACAGGAAAATGTGCAAATCGATTGCTTGCATCATCAGGCTTGCCTCTCATTGCAAGACAAATGAAGGTATATTCTAAACTGTCTTGTTTATTCACTGTAAGGTAGCCTATGCTTCATCTTTACTAACTTCTATATTGCCTGTAAGTTTTGAAATATTGATTTGACCTTTCTGTTTTTGTAGACGCTAGGATTGAGCTCCATATGGGCCCTGCTGGCAGCATTTGACGATCCCCTTCCTATTCCAACCGGTGCAACTCCCTTTGAGGGAGCCTTTGTGAAAGGAGTTGATTCTCTCTCATGGATGGGGAACAACTCCGCAAAGCTTTTGGGTTCTAAAACCAATAGTCCTCACTGTTGGACCTTTTTTAGCACTGCAGCTTACGGAAAGAGGAACAAGGTTCCACAGGTTAGGCTCTTCTACTTCTTTTCTTCCATCATGAAAAACGGATAAAACGTGATGAAGAGAATTCAAGTATTCAACCTGACCTAAGCCTTTGTGTAATGGTTGAATTATGCAAGCCTAAATTTTGGAAATCTAGCCTTCAGCTTTGGGTAGAGACATTCAATAAAGTGGAAAATCAAAGACTGGAAACATTAACATATATGAGTAGTCTCTCTAATTGTCCAAATGAAATTTGAATTAAGCCATGTGTATTTCTTATTGGAGTATTAAGGTTTGAATATGATGAGTAAACTTTTTCCTGATAGTGGTAATTGCCACAAATGTGATATTTAGGAAAATATCCCAACTGCAACAGCAGAAAAGGTGAAGACGGGCATGCTTGAGGGTGTTGAAGCTGCACTTGGACTACCAAAAGACTCACTTCAACAGCCCATTTATTCTCGTGTCCAGCTATGGTAATATGACTTTCTTATGGATACCATGCTTAGTAGAGTTGCGGGGTTTCATTTGCATAACTTCATTGAGACACCATTGTAAAGCTTGTGATATTTGCCAACCGTTTGAAGCATTTTGAGGACCTTACAGCTTTTCTGGAGAAATGAACTTATGCCACTGACATTTGGGAATAATTTGACCACTTCTCTCCGTGTGCGGGAGTTCTCGTCAAATTCAGAATATCATGGAAATGTTGGTCCTTAAATTTATCCTCTATCTTCTTTGTGGTGCAGGGGTGCAGCCCTTCCAACGAACACTCCAGGAATCCCATGCATATTCGACCCTCATGGAAGGGCTGGTATATGTGGTGACTGGCTGCTGGGTTCAAATTTGGAGTCTGCAGCCTTGAGTGGGATGGCTCTTGCCAATCACGTAAGCAACAACACCAGCATGATTATCCCATTTGATTATCGTTTGCCAATGCACTTAAAAATGAGTTTTGAACTCGAAGTTCATAGCCTTAGTTGCCCTAAGATAATTGTTATTAAAAAGTAAATGCAAGATTGGGCTTGTGATGCAGATTGCAGATTACATACGAAGTGGTGGAGCTCGGCCGGAGGAATTCGCCCTTGGTTTAAACAAAGAATTCCAAACTCTTGAAGGCCATGATATCGGACAGTTTTCGGGGCTGGAGTCTTCAACAGGAGCAAGCCCTATTCAGGCATACCAACTAAGCACTTGAATCCAACGATGACGAGGCCATTTAATGAATTTTTAGTAGTCGCAGATCAAGATGTCATCTACTGTTTGTTCTAATTTGATCATCTGCAACCGCAAGGATAGCCCAGACTGCAGCTGTCCAAGTAATCAATCAGGTGGCTCATAAAGGCTTTGCTTTAATTCCCTCAGCAAAAACACGCAGAAGTTGTACTTGGCATGAAGGAGAGCCACTGCGGAAGACCAGACCCATCTTTTCTAGGAGATATGTTTACCACGCATTTTCTTAATAAAAATAACATTTGCCCTCATGCAGACATGTTCGTTTATAAAGAACAAAAATGAATTCCTTTCATTAAAAATATATTAAAATTACATTTCTTTTAATAAAAAACAAAACCATTATTATTGAATGACATTCCTTTGCGTATCAGCAATCACTGATCGCTGCAGCACGCTGACAAACAGAGCGCACGTTAGACAAAACGCCATTGAAGAACACCATCAGAAAATGACATTTTTTCGCTATATATATATATATGTATGTATATAAAGACACTAAAATTACAATGATTAAAAATACCATATATTTAATTTAATGAAGCTTAAAAATAGCCTGAAAAATAACATTTCTGTTACCGCTAACGAACTAGCATCACTCTCCTCCGTCATCCATCAAACTTACAATCACTACCCTCTCTACAAACCCTAAATGGATATCTTCACCTCTTCGCCTTCTTGGTCACTCCTTTCTTCACCGTCAGCGATTTCACACTCTTTGGCTTCACTGCTACAGCCTTCTTCCCTGGCGATGCAACCCTCTTCATACTGATTATCCGAAGAAGGACGTGAATTAATCTCTACAAAATTATGTAGTTTCAGTAGTAGGTAACAATATGAACAAATCTGTGTGCCCAAAAGCTGGGCAGTACTGAAGCATCTTTAACGTATTATATTGGCAACCATTGTAGATTTCTTGTTCCAGACACATTGTATGTACCTCTGTCAAGAAACGAAAGAGTTGCTCTTTTCTGCTGTTGAAGTATAATTGAACTGCAAGCAACCGAACAAGAAATGTCGCAATCATGCAGGGAATGAGAGAAAAAGCATTGGTGTTTAATCATTTGATAAATTCTGTACAGGACAAGGGGAGCATGGTCACCAGCCTTTTTCCGATGCTGTCAATGCTGTTTAGATCAATGCAGTGTCGCATAAATGAGATATGGCGTTGGTGCAGAAAACCTTGTTGAAGGCTCAGAGCAATGAAGTGTAATGTCTAAATTCAAAACTTTCTAATTTTTAGAATAAAGATAAATACTAACAACTTGATTTTAGAATAGAAGGAAACAACACTACATCTGAAGAAAAACAAAAGAACTTTTCTTTCTATATTTTCATGCTAGGGAATTTTGAGTTCCGAACATACACACAGTTCAGCTCTCTGTTTGCTAAACAGTCTCATAACAGTTAAAAATCTTTGATCAAAAGTTTAAAATGGTTTCTAGCCCTCTTTAATTCTTGAAAAGAAAAGAGAAATCATATTTTGGTGTATACTCCGGACACTCTTTTCTTCGTTTTAGTTATATTTCTACAATATTTCTCATATATCGTATAATTCAAAATAATAGCTCCTAAAGTCAAAATAAGAACACAATATTAAGAATTGAAACCAAAATAAAAGAATATTTGTTTTTGAGAATTTTATAGTTTAAACTAATTTTAATATATCTTGAACTGAATTAAGTAACAGGCGTCGATACAGGCGGGTGACACCTAAAACAAGGCGGGGCTGAAATATTTCATCGCCCCAAGTCCAGCCCACCAATTGTTTACTGGTGGTGACGTAATCAGGTTGAGAGCCAACCAAACTGAGCGAAACGCCTAGTCGCAACGGGACTAGATATCCCACATTGTCTGGTTAGAGAACACATGAAGTGTTTATATTGGGGAAGCTAAGATGTGAAGGTTCTCCCTGGGGGGCCATCCGATAAAATTCGAACGATACAGAGAAGATTAGCATGGCCCCTGCGCAAGTATGACACGCACAAATCGAGAAATGGTCGAAATTTTTTTTTCTTATCTCTGCTGCTTTGCTCTCTTGCTGGCTTCCTTTCTCCTGTTCTTTTTCAAATGTCAGGTGGGTGTGGAGACGGAAGTAACAGTGGCGAGAGGGTAGCCAAAGAAGAGAGCTTTCAAGAAGTTCAGTTCAGAGGCGCTGATTTAGATGCTCTCCTTGAAGAAGTTCAGTTCTCATGTTTTTATTTTTTGTTGATATTAATTTGTTTAGGGTTTTGGGTTTATTGCAATGATAGGTCTCAGAGAGGTTTGAAGAGGAAGCCAATGGCATTGATCAAGAAATTGCGTAAAGTTGTAAGATAATTTCTGTTCTTCTATATCTCTCTGTATTTGTTTATGACCTCATAAGATAGCAAATCACACTGCAATTTGGTATTGAGTAGTGAATTGTCATTGTGGGATATATTTTCTTTTCTTTATCTCTTCACCTTTTGTCTCTTGTTTGCGTTTATCAAGTTTGATCTGCAATTGCAATCATGGTGCTCGATATTTGGATTTGCTGCTGCTGGTCATTTTTTTATTTTCTTTTGTATGTTTACGCTTTAGTATCATGTGGCTTGAAAATCGTGGCTAGTACAGGACATGGTGTCAAGGCTGCAGTTGTGACAAAAAATGAAATAAAAATAAATAAATCAGCTGGTAACGTTCTGGACCATCAATCATTGGTTAATTTGCTGGAATCAGTCAGATAGAATTTTGAGGAAATTATGCTTTGCTTTCATGATGGTTTCTCTCAGCTAGAAATGTTCGATGACATGAGAAAACAATTTCATCCTAAAGAATGATGCATTGCCGGATAATTAAAAGCTTTTAAGAACTTCGAAAACTTAAAGAAGAAGCTCTTGGGTTTATAACAGAAAGGTTGGTTTATTCTATAGAAGTTAGAAACGATATGAATAGCTACTAATTGAATAGAGTTCTGATGACTGCCTCTGTGGTGCAACTTCTGCAAAAGTTATTTTGGGTGCAAGTTTCAGTGTGCATGTTTCCATGCCCTTTCATGCTTGCAAGCATGTATGTGCAGGGCACTGAATTTTCAATTTACGTTGGTAAAGCTGTACAAAATAAGTGATTGATAAAGATTGCTGCATTCGGGACTTGTTTGTGATAAATGCATCAAACTGTGACCATTTAGAAAAGAGAGATTCTAAAGCTGGCCCCTAAATCAAGTTGCCTTACAAGAAAATTTTAAATTTCTGGTTAAACCCTCATGATATGGTATATTTCGAGTATAGTCTGTGGTCTACTCTGTTTTTCGGTGGCTTGGAACCGAAAAGGGAGGCCCCAGATGGTGAGAAGCCAGAGAGCCCTTCAGCACTCATCTTAGAAATATGATCATTGTGCCCGAGATGATTTGCCATTATCTTGCTGGGTTCTCAGTTTCTTACAAGCCCGTTATGCATGGAAGACCTGGACACACGCTTCCAGATTCATTCCTCTCAAGTGAAATGGGACATTTAATTTGGGTGGCTGTGGGTTTTTCTGCACCATTTTTCTTTCTCTATTTAGTTTTTCGATGAATTGTTGTCGTGAACCTGTGATGATTACATTAGGCATATCCAGAAAAGATATGCGATTGCATTTGAGATCTTATTATCATTTCAAGCTGTTGCAAATACAATTCTGTTTGTAGAATATGTGGATTTTAATTTCACTTTGTTCGCTGCTCTTACTACTTCTTGTTTTTTGTTTGATTTCTTTTTTATAGTGTATTTGATAAGAGCCCAAAAATGAACTTGTCTCGATCTCAAAACCTATTTACATGAAGTTTATGATATTATATTTGGATCATTCAAGAAAATCATTAAGAAAAAAAGGTATGGATATATGAAGTTCAAGAACAAGAAACTTAATACATTAACAGTTTTCGATCTTAAGGATCAAGAGGGTTGGCCAATAAACATTTTTTGACTTTATGGAGTTGGTTTTGGGTTGTTTTTTATTTTTTTTATTTTTTATAATTTTATTTTATAATTTTAGTTTGATTGAAAATTAGGTTAATTGAGA
Source organism: Populus euphratica (assembly GCF_000495115.2). Classification (NCBI taxonomy): domain Eukaryota; kingdom Viridiplantae; phylum Streptophyta; class Magnoliopsida; order Malpighiales; family Salicaceae; genus Populus; species Populus euphratica. The sequence continues at coordinate 614,837 of NW_011499891.1, forward strand.
ATTGAATTTTATAATTTGTTTTGATTTTTTTTATATAGAGTTACTATAGTCTCATGAGTTGTTGGAGATTTAAAAGGTTAACAGGGATTGATTTAATATATTATTGTTTTAATATTTTTTTTAAAAAATATCATTTTAAATTTGTTTAAATCAAACTTTTGTCATAAAAAATTATTGAATCAATTTTTATATGATTTAAATTTTTTTTACTAAAAAATATTAAATAATCTTGAATTTTTTTATTTTAAATTTTTTTATCTAAACCTAGATAATTTTAAGACATCAATAGAAATAGAAACAATGAAAATAAAAGAAATATATTTCAATATACCTTTTATTTTGAAAGCATAAAAAGTTTACTTCAAAACTATTATAAAGATGCATTTATTTTATATTTTCATCAATGTTTTTTTAACTAAATAATGAAACAATAAATAAAAACTATTTATGATATTTGCATAACTAGAAAATATAATTGAAATTATGAAACTGTTTTTCATAAACAATCTTCAACTTTGAAGTTAATAAATTTTTTTATTTTTTATTTTGATGTTTTTTTTAAAATAAATTATGTATAGAGATATTAACATAATATTGAGAATTGAGACCAAAATAAAAGGATATTTGTTATGAACATCGAAACAAATTATTGTTTAAACTGATTTTAATATGTTTTAAACTTAATTAAGTAAATTTTATTTTTTTATTAAACCAGTAGTTACTGCGCCATTTGGCAAAAGGCGTCGACACTGGTGGGTGACACGACATCTAAAACCATTTCATCGCCTCAAGACAAGGCTCATTAACTGCTTCCTGCCGGTGACGTAATCAAGTTGAGAGCCAACCCAACTGAGCGAAACGTGTAGTCGCAACGGGACTAGATATCCCACATCGTCTGGTTAGAGAACACATAAAAACTTTAAGTAGGCGAAGAACAAGCGACAGGTTGTCCCTTCGGGGACATCCGATAAAATTGGAACGATACAGAGAAGATTAGCATGGCCCCTGCGCAAGGATGACACGCACAAATCGAGAAATGGTCCAAATTTTTTTTCTAATCTCCGCTCCTTTGCTCTCGCTTGCTTCCTTCAATGGCTTCCTTTCTCATATATATATTTTTTATCAGGTGGGTGTGGAGACGAAAGTACCAGTGGCGAGAGGGTAGCCAAAGAAGATAGCTTTTAAGAAGTTCAGTTATAGAGGCGTTGATTTGGATGCTCTCCCTGACATGTCCACCGATGTACTTGTCAAGCTCTTTACCTCCAGAGCTCGCTGCAGGTAATAAGATTTTGGGATTAGAAAGTGGAGAAATTTTAGATGGGTTGTTAGTTCTCATTCTTTTGTTCTCATTATTTTTAATTTGTTCAGGGTTTTGGGTTTATTGCAACGACAGGTTTCAAAGAGGTGTGAAGAGGAAGCCAATGGCATCGATCAAGAAATTGCGTAAAGCTGTAAGATAATTTCTTTTCTTCTACATCTCTCTGTATTTGCTTATGACTTCATAAGACAGCAATTCACACTGTGCAATTTGGTATTGAGTAGTGTTATCATGTGTTCATTTCACATTATGGGATGTGTTTTCTTTTCTTTATCTCTTCAGTCTTTGTCGCTTGTTTGTGTTCATCAAGATCGATCTGCAATTGCAATCGTGGTGTTCGAGATTGGGACTTGTGACTTATTGGTGATGTGATAAATTTGCTGCTGCTGGTTAATTTTTTTTCTTCATGTATATGTTTACGCTTTCGTATCACGTGGCTTGAAAATTGTGGCTAGTACATGCCATAGAATAGACCGTGTGAAGTATGGTGGTAAGGCTGCAGTTGTGACAAAAAATAAACCAAAATAAATGATGTTCGTGGACCATCAATCGTTTGTTAATTTGCTAGAATCAGTTAGATAGGATTTAGAGGAAATCATGCTTTGCTTTCTTGCTGGCTTCTCTCAGCTATAAATGTTTGATGACATGAGAAAACAAGCATTTATCTTGGTTTTCTGCTTGAGAAAATTCATTGTGTTTTTGGCCGTTTGCTCGAGTATGTGAGTCAGCATCATGATAGTCATCCAATCATATATATTCCCTGTATGGGTACGAGAGAAACAGGTTAATATTTTTTCCTTCTAATTTTCATTTTCATCCTAAAGAATGCATTGCCGGATAATTAAAAGCTTTTGAGAACTTTGAAAACTTAACAAAGTTATCGAAAAAGAAGCTCTTGGTTTCATAACAGAAGGGCTGGTTTATTCGATAGAAGCTAGAAACGATATGTATAGCTACTAATTGAATAGAGTTCTGATGACTGCCTCTGTGTTATAACTTCTGCAAAAGTTATGTCATGTGCAAGTTTCAGTGTGCATGTAGTGTGTGCATGTTTCCATGCCCTTTCATGCTTGCAAGCATGTATGTGCAGGGCACTGAATTTTCAATTTACGTTGGTAAAGCTGTACAAAATAAGTGATTGATAAAGATTGCTGCATTCGGGACTTGTTTGTGATAAATGCATCAAACTGTGACCATTTAGAAAGAGAGATTCTAAAGCTGGCCCCTAAATCAAGTTGCCTTACAAGAAAATTTTAAATTTCTGGTTAAACCCTCATGATATGGTATATTTCGAGTATAGTCTGTGGTCTACTCTGTTTTTCGGTGGCTTGGAACCGAAAAGGGAGGCCCCAGATGGTGAGAAGCCAGAGAGCCCTTCAGCACTCATCTTAGAAATATGATCATTGTGCCCGAGATGATTTGCCATTATCTTGCTGGGTTCTCAGTTTCTTACAAGCCCGTTATGCATGGAAGACCTGGACACACGCTTCCAGATTCATTCCTCTCAAGTGAAATGGGACATTTAATTTGGGTGGCTGTGGGTTTTTCTGCACCATTTTTCTTTCTCTATTTAGTTTTTCGATGAATTGTTGTCGTGAACCTGTGATGATTACATTAGGCATATCCAGAAAAGATATGCGATTGCATTTGAGATCTTATTATCATTTCAAGCTGTTGCAAATACAATTCTGTTTGTAGAATATGCGGATTTTAATTTCACTTTGTTCGCTGCTCTTACTACTTCTTGTTTTTTGTTTGATTTCCTTTTTATAGTGTATTTAATAAGAGCTCAAAAGTTAACTTGTCATAAACTCTTGTTTTATCTTATTTGCATAGAGTTTATTATATTATATTTGGATAATTATGTTTTCGAATGATTTAACAAATACATATAAATGTGTGTGCGAGGTTTAGATATGCTTCAGCAGAATAAAATCATTCATGGAAATCATCAAAGATGTAAGATATGGATACATGAAGTTCAAGAACAAGAAATTTGATGAAGTAACAGTTTTGATCTCAAGGATCAAGATCTCGTAATAAGGGTTTGTCCAAAAAAAAAAAAAAAACTTTTCAAATTTTGTAGTTGGCTTGAATTGTTGTTTTGGTTCATTTTAATTATTTTTTTAATTTTAATTTTTAATATTAGATTGAGTGAAAATTAAGTTTTATAGTTTATTTTAATTTATTTTAAATGTATTTATCATGGGCTAACTAGGATAGATATAATATGTTGTTATTTTTATATATATTTTTTTAAATATTGTTTTTATTTTTTTAGTTAAATTATGTTATTACTGGTTGTTTATATTATTTTTAGATGTAATAAACTGATTGGGTTAACTTTCATGTAGTTTAAAAAACTAGAAAAATATTAAATAAGCTTAAATAGTTTTTTTTATATACTTTAGATATTAAATAAGCTTAAATAGTTTTTTTTTATATACTTTAGTTGTTATTTATCATACCCGTTGTGAATTGCTGGACAACAATAATAATGGAAATAAGAGATCTATATTTATGTAATTTTTAATATAAAAATTTATTTGAAATTTATTTGAAAAATATATTTATTTTTAATTTTTTAACTAAACATATTAATGTTTTTTTTACTGTAAAAAAATAAACAAACACTATTTACGATATTTGCATAGTTAGGAAATATAATTAAAATCAGATAAATGTTTTTCATAAACAAACTTCAACTCCAAAGCTAATGAAATTTTATTATTTTTTATTCTAATGTGTTTATTTTTAAAATAAAATATTGTTTATTTGTTGGAAAATAGTTTTTTTTTTT
>NW_011499891.1:619229-698115 GCF_000495115.2 Populus euphratica
TTTAAGAAAATACTTTTATGAAAACCAAACTAAATTTTTTTTTACTAAAAAAATGATTTTTTTAAAAATAAATTACATCAAACATATTTTAGTATAATTTAAATTCAATTAAGTAAATTTTAATTTTTGTTAAACGGGTAGTGAGCAAAAGGCACAGTCACCTAAAACAAGGCGGGGCTGAAATATTTCATCGCACCAAGTCTAGCCCCACCAATTGTTTACTGGTGGTGACGTAATCAAGTTGAGAGCCAACCCGACTGAGCGAAACGCCTAGTCGCAACGGGACTAGATATACCACATCGACTGGTTAGAGAACACATGAAGTGTTTATATTGGGGAAGCTAAGATGTGAAGCTTGTCCCTTCGGGGACATCCGATAAAATTGGAACGATACAGAGAAGATTAGCATGGCCCCTGCGCAAGGATGACACGCACAAATCGAGAAATGGTCCAAATTTTTTTTCTAATCTCTGCTACTTTGCTCTCTCGCTGGCTTCCTTTCTCATCTTCTTTTTTAAATGTCAGGTGGGTGTGGAGACGGAAGTAACAGTGGCGAGAGGGTAGCCAAAGAAGAGAGCTTTCAAGAAGTTCAGTTCAGAGGCGTTGATTTAGGTGCTTTCCTTGACATGTCCACCGATGTACTTGTCAAGCTCTTTCCCGCCGGAGCGGGCTGCAGGTAATAAGATTTTGGGATTAGAAAATTCAGAAATTTTAGATGGGCTGTTAGTTCTCATGCTTTTATTCTTGTTATTTTTTATTTGTTTAGGGTTTTGGGTTTATTGCAACAACGGGTTTCAAAGAGGTGTGAAGAGGAAGCCAATGACATCGATCATGAAATTGCGTAAAGCTGTAAGGTAATTTCTTTTCTTCCATCTCTCTCTGTATTTGTTTATGACTTCATAAGATAGCAATTCACACTGTGCAATTTGGTATTGAGTAGTGTTATCATGTGTTCATTTCACATTATGGGATGTGTTTTCTTTTCTTTATCTCTTCACTCTGTCTCTTGTTTGTGTTTATCAAGTTTGCTCTGCAATTGCAATCATGGTGCTTGAAAAGTTATCGAAGAAGAAGCTCGAGTTTATAACAGAAGGGCTGGTTTATTCAATAGAAGTTAGAAACGATATGTATAGCTATTAATTGAATAGAGTTCTGATGACTGCCTCTGCGGTGTAACCATTCTGCGTGCTTGCTTCCATACCCTTCCATGCATGTATTCATGTATGTGCAGTGCAGGTCACTGAATTTTCATTTGGGACTTGTTTGTGAAAAATGCATCAAACTATGACCATTTATAAAACAGAGATTCTAAAGCTGGTTCCAAATCAAGTTGCCTTACAAGAATATTTTAAATTTCCGGTTCAACCCTCATGGTATGGTATATTTTGAGTATAGTCTGTGGTCTACTCTGTTTTTTGGTGGCTTGGAACAGAAAAGGGAGGCCCGGATGGGGAGAAGCCAGAGCCCTTGAGGACTCATCTTAGAAATATGATCATTGTGCCGGAGATGATTGGCCATTATCTTCCCGAGTTCCCAATTTCTTACAAGCCCGTTATGCATGGAAGACTGGTATTGGTGCAACACGCTCTTTCAGTTTCATTTCATTCCTCTCTAGTGAAATGGGGCACTTACTTTGGGTGGATGTGGATTTTTCTGCACCTTTTTTCTTTCTCTAGTTAGGTTTTTGATGAATTGTTCTTGTGAACTTGTTATGATTACATAAGCATATCCAGGGAAGCTATGCGATTGCATTAGAAATTATATTATTAGTGAAAGCTGTTTCAAATTACTCTTTTCAAACTCATATTTTAATCAAGTGTTTGGAAAACATGGTGATTTTAAAAGACTGGTCAGGACAATGGATAAACCCGAAATCAGAATTAGATGGATCAACCAAATCATGAGTTAACTTATCAAGTGATACAAATTTATCTGGATTAGGTTTTAAAACCGTTGGAAAAAAAAACCTTGCCGTGGCTGAACTTCGGACGACAGTCACCTTGGCTTGGATTGAGTTTAATAGCTATGGTGTGAACGTTTTGGCTGAAGGACATCAACCTAAAATTTCCTCTTATTATATCCAGCGAACCTGATTTTTCATCTTAATAAAACTTGGCTTATTGAACCTAAGAAAAGTGTAAATTGAACTAATCAAGGGCGGAAGCAAAGTTAATATCACTCGAAATCAAGTTTAAATTGGCTTTGTCCATCCCAAGAAATCGTCACTGGGAAACTCGAATTCCAATATTAAATAAAGGCAATAAAATGGTATACGGAGCACAACTGAACAATCTGTTGCTAAGGTGCCACCGGTGAGTTAGAAATGCTATCCTAAGGTTAGGGATTGATGATTACCATCCAGTCAAATCGCAGTACCATGGCCTCTTCAGTGTCTAGCAGTGTCTTTTTAACCCAATATAGGTGTAAAGGATGATGGTAGAATTGGAGAGTTGGTGGTCAGGTAAACATTTCTTGACGGCCAAAATGAGTGTGTGGTAAAGAGCCATACATTTTGTTCCCTAGGGCAAGGAAGTTCCGTTTCCATGATGATAATGGTGGTGACAGTTGCGGTGGTTGTTGTGGTTTATTTGATGATTGAAAAATATTATTTATTTATTACTGTTTGTTTCAAAAATATTTGCTGTAAAACAAACACCTCCGAGTTGCAAATAAGCTTTACGCACGGGGCCAAAATTGCCAGGGCATGGCATGATTTAAAGGAAAAGTTGCTGTCATTGCTCTAGGGCCTAGGCTATGATGGGTTGCTTTCTTTACTTTGGACTCCGTTTGAAAGCTGCCACTTTAGGACCTGCTGTGCCAAACATTCTTTCTGACAAAGATTTAGTGATGCTCCTTGTGACTTGTGTTTCTGGGCTGGTTTCCTTCAGCTGCTCGTATGAACTTAAGCGAGAAATAAAGAGCCCACTCAATTATGGTGCCCAAAGTGTGAATATGAAGATTCCACAAGTTATTTTACTTCTATTTCTCCTCCATTAGGAATTTGGCAGAGCAACAGGGATGGTATGCTGACCAGATTATAGGAGATGACATTCCCTAACTACTATGAATTCTTCTGCGTGCATCTGATAGGTTGCTCAACTTCTGTCGTGATGAATAAGCTTGAAGCAGCTCAGAGAGGTTTACACTTTGCTTGAGACCATAAGCTCCCCAAGTAGACATGAAAATGATGGCAGTCGGGGTTTGGATAAGCAGGCGACCTGTTTGAAGCTGTGCTTGATACCAGGAAATTAAGGAAAAGCTTTTAAATTGCCACACTGTTGTTAAACAGGTGAATAGGATCCCTGGTTTTCTCTTTATTTCACTGTAAAGTCAGGAGCAACTCTTCTTTTTATTTCTCTGTACATGTCAAGGGAATGCTTGTCACAGATAAAACAGCATGTATTAAGTTAATTACTTCATAAAAAGAGCCGAGAGACGCTGACATATGAAGATCACCATGCCAATAATATAAGCCAAAATTATACTCGCAAAGCATCCTGTCATGTTTTGCATAAAATTAATGGAAGAAAACCTGGCACGGAAACAAACTTAGATTTGCAAATGCAATGATCAAAATAAAACTTGGATTTTGAAGGAAGTACAGGTTTACAATTTGTGATCCCTATTCTATATAAGAGCAGTTCAAACCAGGCTAACCCTAAAGCTAAATACTTAAAAACCCTGTCAATGAATGACAATCTGTTCCATCATATCCCATCTCAGGTCTGAACAACATGTTATATACATTAGTAATTCACAAAGAAACTCCAAATGGTTCTGGTTGGATTTGAACTATTGGAAGTCGAGTTCTTGAAGTGAGATCAAATGAAGAGATCAGCTATGTTTCATGTATGCGCAGACTGCGATGAGATCAACCTAGAATGGTTATGGTCACCTTCATAGGTTACAATCAGCATTGACGGTTCTTCCAGGCATCTCTCAACGTGCTTCCTCGCTGGGCAACCTCTCAGACTGCTACATTTATAGTATCCCCTGCATTACAAATATTTTTGAATAAACCAGGTAAAACATGCTCATCTAAACTATTCAGACTTTAGCAGCAAACACTGACAATTTCTGATTGCTAACCAAGGCAAATGTAAGTGATGCAAAACATTCAAACTTTTTTAATAGCATAAACTACATGATACTTATTCTGCAATTAATCAGCTACCTAAAAGACAGCAATCTTTGGAATTTATTTATCGGCTGGTTTTTCCAGAGCACATAGTTGTGCCGGATAGCGTTGGCAAGTGAAAGTGAAAAAAATCCTCCGACTCGTCGGAAAGTAAATTGTCATCACATCAAAACAAAGGAAAACTAAGACAATCTAACATAATGATCAACCGCAGATCATAAAGCTAAACAAATAGGAGTATATTAGAGCGAAGCTTAAATCAGATATACCTAGGATGTGGAGAGCCCTTAATTGGCTTTTGTCCATACTTCCTCCATGAATACTCATCAGGAGGAATATCTGCCACCTTGTTGCTAATTGCAGGAACTTTAATGGATCTCTTCACCCTCAGTTTTCTAAAGAAAAAAGAAAGGTGATTACAATCAAAATCAACAAAAAAATCAATCATAGAATATAACATGGGGATTTTGATCTTACCTCCTCTTTGAGCAATGACATTTACCACCACTAGCACATTTCGCATTCCCATCTTCTCCTTTACCAGAACACTTCCTCCTTGTTTGTTGTGAGATGTGATCAGATGAGTGAGGCATGCCAATCAAATGGAATGAATCTCCATCAAAATTAGACACAGTACCATCCATGCTCAGAGATGAAAGGAATGATCTTGTGGACGACATGGTTGGTGTGCAAGTAGACCCATCAAACTTAAGGTTTATCCCACTATTACTCCTAGAATACACCCTATCAGCCTGATACTTCATTTGTTGCTGCTGTTGCTGAAAGTGCACCCTCTGTATCTGCTGATGTTGTTGGAGAAACTGAAAGTTTGGTGGTGGTTTTGTTTGTGCAATTTGTAGAGGAGGCCTGGTGTTTGAGTTCAATTCAAGTACTGGGTTTTCAAGAAACATTTTCTGGGCAATTTGCACAGGAAGTTTAGACTTAGCATCCATGTCACCAAGTGGGATTTCGAGAAAATTTGGAGGCACCATCTGGAGAGGTTTTGGTGCTAAAATTGTTTTGCAATTAGGACTATCTAGGAAGATGTTTTGAGGCAAAGATGATCTAAACTTCTTCAACTTCCTTACTCTTCCATGACCTAAACCAGTGCTCAAAAGAGATATAACTCTCTTGAACTTAAACACAGTCTCTCCAGCTTCCACCATTAAGTTCCTACCCTGAACTTGATCCTTTGGCTGACACAAAAGGCCAATAACTCTATTGCAGCTCTCGATAGCTGCCTTGTGTGCCTCCTCAACCTCCTCCATACTAACTCAAACTCAAAGAACCAAGATTTATCTGTCAAAACCTCTTAAACCCAAGTTCATCACTTAGTTAAAACAATCACCACAACACAAAATGGCACATACCCAAATAATGAGGTATTGCCAACAAACAAAAGCTCAATACTTGTGCACCATTAAAAAGTTGCTCAAAACACAAGCAACTTGAAGACCAAAGCATCATCGGAGGTACCCGGATTAAAATTAAAACCAGCCATTCTAATTATCGCTAATTCTGGACAGGAACCATGGCTATTCAGGAAAAAAAAAAAAAAACAGGCAACAGCTTCAAAAACAAAAACAAGAAGATCAAACCTTGTCAAATTTGATAAGTGATAGTGTCATTATAGCTTAAAGCCATGTTGATGGTGGTGTGAAAGTGAAGACACTCGAATTCTCTTTCGTTAAAATGACCCAAAAGAAAACAAAGTCTCTCTTTAACTTGAAAACAACTACTGACTGCTACATAAATAAATCAAAAGAAGGAAAAGGAAAAGAATCTAACAAAGAGAGAGGAGAACAGAACTGTTCAGCGGCAGGGCTCAACATGGAAACAGAAAAAATGAAACTCGTGTCCCCGTCAAAGATCCTAAGCGGGTTCCACTCCAAAAAAAAACATAGTCATTCATTTTTACTAGCTTTTAACTTAGTTTCCGAATTTCCAAGAGAATAACAAGTTAGTCCTTTTTCTTAAAGAAATTCCATTTTTAATTCCAACATTTGTAAGAAAAATTGCAATCCAGGCCCTCCGTTAGTCTTCTTTTTCTAATATTCTATGCTTTTTATTCAGATTTTAATTGATAAACTGATACATCATTAATGATTTGAAGGTTAAGGGATTGGTTTGTGATTTTATAAATTGAGAACACTTTTTTAACAATCGTTAAACATATAGGGACTAAGATATAATTTCGTCTCTCTTTTGTTTTCTTCTTTCAACTTTATTTTATTTCTTTAATAAGAAATTTAACGCCTTTTCTACCTTGAAATTATTGTTATTATTATTTTTTGGTTCTGCAATTCATAGGAATAACCTTTTCTTTTTGTCAAAATGTCTGCCAAAGGTGGGCCCAGAAGTCCACTGTGGACAGTGCATACATGCATCCCAAGATAGCCGTTGGAGGATAGACGTCCGAGATTGTGCCACGTGGATGTACAGGTGACACTTGTCCCAAGAATTTTGATGGATGCAGCCCTTTCGCTGTCTGTAAACCGGTGAGGTTAAGAGAAAAAGAGGTTTCGGAGTTTGTGGTGGGGCCCCTGTCAGGACAAAGTTGACCTCAACAGAGATTCTCTCTGCTCAGCTGGGCCTGAAACCATGGATGATTGGTGCAAGGAAATGAACCTCTCCATACCCTCCACGATGGATAATGGCTGGTTAATGATTAGTCTTTTTGATGCGTCATATTTTATCAAACAAAAAGGGCCTATTTTGGATAAATAAAAGAGAGATGATTATATTTCCATTTCTTGGTTTTTAATCGCAAATTCACCTAACTTTTATATATATATATATAGAATCAATTATTGTTGTAAGATCCTCAAAAGTTGACTAGATTTAGGATTGACAGGTCAATTTAAATTATATTTTGTTTTTTTATTAAAATGATGGTGTTTTAATAAAAAATTAAAAATAAAATGATGGGTTTTGAGTTGATAAATTAATAATTGTGCTCAGGATTATTTTATAATTATCATTATAATTATGTGTTTTATTTCTAGGGAGGTTTCTTTCACTCTAGGTGTGCAATATTCAAATAAACTTGAATTTTCAAATTAAAGTTGTTTTGATTAGTTAGAATATGATATTAATTTTGGAAAAAAAATATTTTTTTTTAAATTTAAAATCCAATTAGTGTTGCAGTCTATTTTAGTTTTGAAAGTCAAATAATGTTTAGATAAGTTATTATATAAGATACTAACTTTTTTAAAAAAACAAATGAGTTGATAATTCATATATATATATATATATTAAAAAATTTAGTTTTTTGAATAAAAAATCTAAAACAGTATTATAGTAAAAGATCCGTTCACCCAAAGCCGGGAGCACAACACCTCAGGAATATATCTTCAGTTCTCTCAATAATATACTTGGTATGTTGCTGGAAATTTATTATTCTTTAACTTAGAAGCTCAACTTGAATAGCTCTAAACTCAAATAAACTATGCGCCCACAATGTCTCTCTCAGTTAAATTTTCTTTTTAAAAAAAAACCTAAAGACCTTTTGGGTTTTAATTAAAAAATAGTTAAAATTCATTGGAAAACTAAAGTTGAGGAACAATGTAATGATATTTTTATCTCTTTACTAAAAACACTTAATATTAGCTATTGAAAGTATTGAGATCTTTCCATGAATAAATCTTTTTATAAAACTTAGTTTTATCACAAGACCATTTATCATTATCAAATTAACAGTGAATAAATAACTTTTTTTCTTTCTTGATTGCACAATAAAATGACCAAAACAACTATAAGAGGGATAAAAAAATAAACCTAGCATTAAGAGATATTTTTATAATTTTACAATAGTTTTTTATTACTAGAATTTTAATAGATGAATAATTTGAAATTTGATAAAAAATAAACAATAAATTAAAATGCATTATGAAACTACAAAAATCCCTTAAAAGAGAAAAAAAAATCAAAACTAATATTAAAAGTCTTTTTTATCCTTTCATAATTTATTTTTTTTACATAATTATTAAGTCTGCCCATAAGCAATTTAGTATCTGACTAAATAAGAAAAACAGACACATGTTACAGACTCATTTGCTTAAAGGAAGTGTTCATGCTCGTTTGACGACATGTGTGACACCTCTCAACATACAAAAATATCTCTCGTTATGTTATTGAAAACATTATCATGTCCTCTTGCATGTGGAGTGAAGCATGTCGATTTTGGTAATCTAGTTTGTCTTCAATGTGTCTTCTTTCTTACTTTTTCTTTAAAATTATTGCCTAACCATCTTAGTTGTTGGAATTTAAATTTTAATCCTTATTCTTTTGATTTTTAATTTTTATTCCTAGTCTTTTTATAAAAATTTTATTTATTTTTAATTTCATCATTTTGTCTTAATTTATAATACCCTTTCAAGCTTTATTTATTTTTTTATCTCATTTTTTTTTCAAACTTGGTCCCTACTCTCTTGATTTTTAATTTTATTTTGCATTTTTTTTTAATTTTATTTTTCTTTTTAATTTTTCCATTCAATTCAAAATTTGATGATATTTTAGATTTGATCCTCAATATTTTTATTTCTAATTTTTATTCTTATTTTTTTATTAAATTATATTTTTTTCTCAATTTCATCCTTGTATCCATGATCTTGATTTTTATTTTTATTTTTGTTGAATTTGGTCCTCATGCTCCCAATTTTGTTGTTCTTTTGTTAATTTGATTTTTTTAAAAAAAGTTTTTCCTTAAATTCAAAATTGAGATTATCCTTTTATTTTTGACTTTAAATGAGGCCTTTATTCTATTAATTATTTTTTTACCCTTAAATTTTTTTTTATTTCATCATTCGATATTTGATTTGTTGAGATTCGGTTTCTGTGGTTTTTTTTTTATAGTTTTTATACCTGACTCGGGAGTTGATCCTAAATAAGTACCGAGTTACGAATTAAGTGGGCTGACTTGAGTGAATCCAAGTCAATCAAATCTTTTTATTTTATAAAAAAATAATATTATTTTAAAAAATAAAATAAAATAGTCAACAAGTTTTTAGTGAATTTTTCTTAGTTAAGCGGGGCATGAGTAAACTTTTTGATTGTTTTACACTAGACTAATTCTCCTTCAATTTCTTTTGAAACCTGACCCTACTTAAGCCTTGAATTATGGGTTAACTTGTTAAGTCAAACCAAGCTTTAAAATAATAGCTTTTTAGATAGGGTACTTCTGGTTTAATCATCATTTAGAGTCACAGGTTTGAGAAAGTCATACTTATTGTCACTGTTTTTTTATTGCATTATTCATTTTGAAAAATAAATTACATTATTCCTACTTAAGCCTTGAATTATGGGTTAACCTGTTAGGTCAAACCGAGCTTTAAAATAGTAGTTTTTTAGATAGGGTACTTCTAGTTTAATCACCATTTAGAGTCACAAGTTTGAAAAAGTCACACTTATTATCACTGTTTTTTTATTGCATTATTCATTTTGAAAAATAAATTACATTATTTTCTTTAATTTTCTTTTAATTAGATTATTCATATCACATAATCTAGGTAGGAGTTTTAGTAAGGTGACTTAAGTTTTTTCTAAATAAATTTTTTATTTTTTTTTATTTTGACTTTCAAAATTCAATTTAAACTTCATCTTTTTATGTTTAGCTTTTTATTAGATTATTTTATTTGCATTATTCTACTTGTAAATTTTAACAACCTCACCTAAGTTTAGTTTATTAGTACTTTGTTTTTTATATATATATTTTTTGTATTTTATCCTTTTATATTTTAATTCTTAAGACTTGTTACTTATATTTTTATTTTTATTTTTATGATACTGGAGTCGTGATTTTTTTTTAATACACTTATAACACTAAGCTGCAACAAAAATCAACCCGACCCCACGATGAATCACGAATCACCCTGTCTAAGTACCTAGATAGGTAGTGAAGCAAAATGTTCTTCGCCTTGGAATTTATGAAAATGGTAATAAGCTTTTGGTAGAGGCTCTCTTTGGAACTATCAACAGCAACTATCAATTCAAATAAATCGATTAGCCACGAAAGTCAAAACTCGAAGAATATCATAATAGTTCATGATAATAATTGCTGAATTAATTAATTTTATCATGCTTGACCAATAGCATAAATATATTTATACACACACACACATGAATGACTTCCTCTCAAGGGAAAGTCACATTTTCAACCATGCCCATCCACAACCGCTACCAAGATCATGATAGGTTAAAGAAATAGGCAAGCAGCCAAGATCGTGAACCCTGCTTTGCTTTTTCCTTGTTAAAAGCTTGTAGCATCCATTTGGGAACTTACAGCTCTTGCAGCCAGAAGATTCAGCATGATCTTGATGGGATTAATTATAAGATGCTTGTGAGTGTGGTAGTAGGTATAATTTAAAGTATTTTTTATTTGAAAATATATTAAAATAATATTTTTAATTTTTAAAAATTATTTTTGACACCAACATAGAAAATAATACGAAAATATAAAAAAAATAATTTTAAATAGTTTTTTTTTTTAAATATAGTTTCAACCACCACGTAACCAGAAGAATTTAGCACAGTCGATGTCAGGTGTAAACACCATTGTTCTTGTTGACGCTTGTCACATTAACAGTGTTCAAGGTTTCTTTAAAAATTCGAGGATAGCAAGCAAAAGCATTAGGATTAGATTCAATCTTTGAGGATTTGGCAGCACTAGCGAGGTCCCAATCCCATATCATGACCCCATTAAGCTTCAATTCTTGATTTGTTGTCAAATGGGTTAATCATTGATCATATATTTATCCAATTGTTTGCGATTAATTTGGAAATCTATGCGGCCTTTAATGATTCCTTCCACTAAACAATGAAGAACGACCGAGTTGATGATAAGCATGCTTTACATTTTATAAACTTTCAGCAATTCCATGAACTGCGTGTTCAGCTTATAATATTATTCAAGCTTCTTATCATGCTTCTCTTTTTTTTCTCTAGAACATATTAAGATCATTAAAAAATAATTAAAAAGATGCCAGTTTGATATTTTTCGAATAAAAATCTGTTTAAAAAACAATTTAAACAGCGGGTTGAATGGGAAAAACAATATTCCCAAGTCATTTCGTCATTAAAAATTGTGAATAGTGTGTTCATCTCAAATACTAAATTAGCCATCAATTAATCTAGGGTTTGAGTTCGGTTTAAGTGACATTTGCACTAATAATTCAATTACATGACATGTTTGCCTGACGTTTGATGACTAAATGTCCACTACATTAAGCGAAGATACTATGAACTATCTTGTCTGTTTTTTGGTGCTAATCCAATTGTTCATCTTCTAGAAATATAGAATTCATCATTATAAATAAATAAATAAACATTTAATTATTAAATTTAATTCTACAAAGAACCTAATACGCAACTATGACTTTGCTGGATGCAAGCAATATTTAATACATAAAACATATTTATCAGATAAGATTAATCATATTACTACCAAAAAGTGGGTCCCCAAGATATTTAATAAGAGATTAAAGCTTGATAATTTCTTCTTAAATCTTTTTGAGAATAATTAATTAACTATGAAGTTTGATTAATTAAATGGCAGTAATTGTGTGCGACACCGTACTTCATGGTAAGCTAATCTTTGTACACTTCTTAAAGGAGATATTTCGAAGTTTAATACGTCAATGGCATGGCAGGGAAGAAAATGAAATGAAGATATATTTATATATATTCCACTGGTCACCAGTTTGAACAGGTTAGGCACCGCGGGGGCGACAAGCGTACCACACAGCAAGGAGTTAGCAGAATCAGGAAGGACACCACTAACCAACCCCACTCCTACTGGAACTCGAATCGAGGTTCGAAAGAAGGCGAGCAGCGCCTTACGCTATTGAGCTACAGGCTGCTTGGTTGGTAAGCTAATCTTTGTACAGTTAAGGAGATATTTCGAAGTTTAATACGTCAATGGCATGGCAGGGAAGAAAATGAAATGAAGATATATTTATATATATTCCACTGGTCACCAGTTCAATACTTAGAAAGATGTTTTATTTCTTACAGATTTTTTTTATAAAGTGACACATGTTGGGTTGATCTTAAATCAATTATATCTAGTTCTTGGTTAGTTCAATACTAGGGTATGAGTATAATGTGGGCTGACCAAATTTTATCTGAAGTTAAAAAAATATTAAGAGGATACAAGCATTAGAGAAAAAAATAAAAAATTAGAGATTCAGGTCATTAATTATACTAAACTTAATAAGCTTTATTAATTTAAATAATACAAATAAAAAATATAACTATAATAAAAAATTAATAACATAAAAAAGTATAAAAAAACAAAATAAACTCATCTAAGTTAGTATACTAAATTTACGACCTGATGGTGATATTAAAATAATCTTATAAAAAATTAAATTAAATTATAAATCTCAATTATAAAACATCTTAATGTTCAAAGAAACGAAAAAAAGTAATTTTAAAAAAATAATAAATAAAAGATTTATGTTAATCTATGATAACTTGCTAATCCAATAGAAGGAAAAAGAAAAATAAAGAAATACAAAAATTAATTCTTAATCAATCAAATATTGAAGGATAAAATTAAAAAATATAATTTAAAAAAATCTTTAAAAAATTAAAGTTAACTCGTGTTAACTTTCAAAACATGTGACCTTAGTTATAAGCCTGTAAACAACCCTATAGAAGGTAAAAAAAAAAAGAAGTAAAATTATAAAACAATAAAAAGCTAGAGATGAAATTGAAAAAAAAACAATAAAAAAAAGTCTATAAAGCTAAAGAAATAACAATTAAAAAATAAAAACAAAGGCACAGTCACCTAAAACAAGGCGGGGCTGAAATATTTCATCGCACCAAGTCTAGCCCCACCAATTGTTTACTGGTGGTGACGTAATCAAGTTGAGAGCCAACCCGACTGAGCGAAACGCCTAGTCGCAACGGGACTAGATATACCACATCGTCTGGTTAGAGAACACATGAAGTGTTTATATTGGTGAAGCTGAGACGTAAAACTTGTCCCTTCGGGGACATCCGATAAAATTGGAACGATACAGAGAAGATTAGCATGGCCCCTGCGCAAGGATGACACGCACAAATCGAGAAATGGTCCAAATATTTTTTCTAATCTCTGCTACTTGGCTCTCTCGCTGGCTTCCTTTCTCATCTTCTTTTTGCTACTTTGCTCTCTCGCTGGCTTCCTTTCTCATCTTCTTTTTTAAATGTCAGGTGGGTGTGGAGACGGAAGTAACAGTGGCGAGAGGGTAGCCAAAGAAGAGAGCTTTCAAGAAGTTCAGTTCAGAGGCGTTGATTTAGGTGCTTTCCTTGACATGTCCACCGATGTACTTGTCAAGCTCTTTCCCGCCGGAGCGGGCTGCAGGTAATAAGATTTTGGGATTAGAAAATTCAGAAATTTTAGATGGGCTGTTAGTTCTCATGCTTTTATTCTTGTTATTTTTTATTTGTTTAGGGTTTTGGGTTTATTGCAACAACGGGTTTCAAAGAGGTGTGAAGAGGAAGCCAATGACATCGATCATGAAATTGCGTAAAGCTGTAAGGTAATTTCTTTTCTTCCATCTCTCTCTGTATTTGTTTATGACTTCATAAGATAGCAATTCACACTGTGCAATTTGGTATTGAGTAGTGTTATCATGTGTTCATTTCACATTATGGGATGTGTTTTCTTTTCTTTATCTCTTCACTCTGTCTCTTGTTTGTGTTTATCAAGTTTGCTCTGCAATTGCAATCATGGTGCTTGAAAAGTTATCGAAGAAGAAGCTCGAGTTTATAACAGAAGGGCTGGTTTATTCAATAGAAGTTAGAAACGATATGTATAGCTATTAATTGAATAGAGTTCTGATGACTGCCTCTGCGGTGTAACCATTCTGCGTGCTTGCTTCCATACCCTTCCATGCATGTATTCATGTATGTGCAGTGCAGGTCACTGAATTTTCATTTGGGACTTGTTTGTGAAAAATGCATCAAACTATGACCATTTATAAAACAGAGATTCTAAAGCTGGTTCCAAATCAAGTTGCCTTACAAGAATATTTTAAATTTCCGGTTCAACCCTCATGGTATGGTATATTTTGAGTATAGTCTGTGGTCTACTCTGTTTTTTGGTGGCTTGGAACAGAAAAGGGAGGCCCGGATGGGGAGAAGCCAGAGCCCTTGAGGACTCATCTTAGAAATATGATCATTGTGCCGGAGATGATTGGCCATTATCTTCCCGAGTTCCCAATTTCTTACAAGCCCGTTATGCATGGAAGACTGGTATTGGTGCAACACGCTCTTTCAGTTTCATTTCATTCCTCTCTAGTGAAATGGGGCACTTACTTTGGGTGGATGTGGATTTTTCTGCACCTTTTTTCTTTCTCTAGTTAGGTTTTTGATGAATTGTTCTTGTGAACTTGTTATGATTACATAAGCATATTCAGGGAAGCTATGCGATTGCATTAGAAATTATATTATTAGTGAAAGCTGTTTCAAATTACTCTTTTCAAACTCATATTTTAATCAAGTGTTTGGAAAACATGGTGATTTTAAAAGACTGGTCAGGACAATGGATAAACCCGAAATCAGAATTAGATGGATCAACCAAATCATGAGTTAACTTATCAAGTGATACAAATTTATCTGGATTAGGTTTTAAAACCGTTGGAAAAAAAAACCTTGCCGTGGCTGAACTTCGGACGACAGTCACCTTGGCTTGGATTGAGTTTAATAGCTATGGTGTGAACGTTTTGGCTGAAGGACATCAACCTAAAATTTCCTCTTATTATATCCAGCGAACCTGATTTTTCATCTTAATAAAACTTGGCTTATTGAACCTAAGAAAAGTGTAAATTGAACTAATCAAGGGCGGAAGCAAAGTTAATATCACTCGAAATCAAGTTTAAATTGGCTTTGTCCATCCCAAGAAATCGTCACTGGGAAACTCGAATTCCAATATTAAATAAAGGCAATAAAATGGTATACGGAGCACAACTGAACAATCTGTTGCTAAGGTGCCACCGGTGAGTTAGAAATGCTATCCTAAGGTTAGGGATTGATGATTACCATCCAGTCAAATCGCAGTA
Organism: Populus euphratica; assembly: GCF_000495115.2. Taxonomy (NCBI): domain Eukaryota; kingdom Viridiplantae; phylum Streptophyta; class Magnoliopsida; order Malpighiales; family Salicaceae; genus Populus; species Populus euphratica. Next base: position 634,413 of record NW_011499891.1, read on the forward strand.
CCATGGCCTCTTCAGTGTCTAGCAGTGTCTTTTTAACCCAATATAGGTGTAAAGGATGATGGTAGAATTGGAGAGTTGGTGGTCAGGTAAACATTTCTTGACGGCCAAAATGAGTGTGTGGTAAAGAGCCATACATTTTGTTCCCTAGGGCAAGGAAGTTCCGTTTCCATGATGATAATGGTGGTGACAGTTGCGGTGGTTGTTGTGGTTTATTTGATGATTGAAAAATATTATTTATTTATTACTGTTTGTTTCAAAAATATTTGCTGTAAAACAAACACCTCCGAGTTGCAAATAAGCTTTACGCACGGGGCCAAAATTGCCAGGGCATGGCATGATTTAAAGGAAAAGTTGCTGTCATTGCTCTAGGGCCTAGGCTATGATGGGTTGCTTTCTTTACTTTGGACTCCGTTTGAAAGCTGCCACTTTAGGACCTGCTGTGCCAAACATTCTTTCTGACAAAGATTTAGTGATGCTCCTTGCGACTTGTGTTTCTGGGCTGGTTTCCTTCAGCTGCTCGTATGAACTTAAGCGAGAAATAAAGAGCCCACTCAATTATGGTGCCCAAAGTGTGAATATGAAGATTCCACAAGTTATTTTACTTCTATTTCTCCTCCATTAGGAATTTGGCAGAGCAACAGGGATGGTATGCTGACCAGATTATAGGAGATGACATTCCCTAACTACTATGAATTCTTCTGCGTGCATCTGATAGGTTGCTCAACTTCTGTCGTGATGAATAAGCTTGAAGCAGCTCAGAGAGGTTTACACTTTGCTTGAGACCATAAGCTCCCCAAGTAGACATGAAAATGATGGCAGTCGGGGTTTGGATAAGCAGGCGACCTGTTTGAAGCTGTGCTTGATACCAGGAAATTAAGGAAAAGCTTTTAAATTGCCACACTGTTGTTAAACAGGTGAATAGGATCCCTGGTTTTCTCTTTATTTCACTGTAAAGTCAGGAGCAACTCTTCTTTTTATTTCTCTGTACATGTCAAGGGAATGCTTGTCACAGATAAAACAGCATGTATTAAGTTAATTACTTCATAAAAAGAGCCGAGAGACGCTGACATATGAAGATCACCATGCCAATAATATAAGCCAAAATTATACTCGCAAAGCATCCTGTCATGTTTTGCATAAAATTAATGGAAGAAAACCTGGCACGGAAACAAACTTAGATTTGCAAATGCAATGATCAAAATAAAACTTGGATTTTGAAGGAAGTACAGGTTTACAATTTGTGATCCCTATTCTATATAAGAGCAGTTCAAACCAGGCTAACCCTAAAGCTAAATACTTAAAAACCCTGTCAATGAATGACAATCTGTTCCATCATATCCCATCTCAGGTCTGAACAACATGTTATATACATTAGTAATTCACAAAGAAACTCCAAATGGTTCTGGTTGGATTTGAACTATTGGAAGTCGAGTTCTTGAAGTGAGATCAAATGAAGAGATCAGCTATGTTTCATGTATGCGCAGACTGCGATGAGATCAACCTAGAATGGTTATGGTCACCTTCATAGGTTACAATCAGCATTGACGGTTCTTCCAGGCATCTCTCAACGTGCTTCCTCGCTGGGCAACCTCTCAGACTGCTACATTTATAGTATCCCCTGCATTACAAATATTTTTGAATAAACCAGGTAAAACATGCTCATCTAAACTATTCAGACTTTAGCAGCAAACACTGACAATTTCTGATTGCTAACCAAGGCAAATGTAAGTGATGCAAAACATTCAAACTTTTTTAATAGCATAAACTACATGATACTTATTCTGCAATTAATCAGCTACCTAAAAGACAGCAATCTTTGGAATTTATTTATCGGCTGGTTTTTCCAGAGCACATAGTTGTGCCGGATAGCGTTGGCAAGTGAAAGTGAAAAAAATCCTCCGACTCGTCGGAAAGTAAATTGTCATCACATCAAAACAAAGGAAAACTAAGACAATCTAACATAATGATCAACCGCAGATCATAAAGCTAAACAAATAGGAGTATATTAGAGCGAAGCTTAAATCAGATATACCTAGGATGTGGAGAGCCCTTAATTGGCTTTTGTCCATACTTCCTCCATGAATACTCATCAGGAGGAATGTCTGCCACCTTGTTGCTAATTGCAGGAACTTTAATGGATCTCTTCACCCTCAGTTTTCTAAAGAAAAAAGAAAGGTGATTACAATCAAAATCAACAAAAAAATCAATCATAGAATATAACATGGGGATTTTGATCTTACCTCCTCTTTGAGCAATGACATTTACCACCACTAGCACATTTCGCATTCCCATCTTCTCCTTTACCAGAACACTTCCTCCTTGTTTGTTGTGAGATGTGATCAGATGAGTGAGGCATGCCAATCAAATGGAATGAATCTCCATCAAAATTAGACACAGTACCATCCATGCTCAGAGATGAAAGGAATGATCTTGTGGACGACATGGTTGGTGTGCAAGTAGACCCATCAAACTTAAGGTTTATCCCACTATTACTCCTAGAATACACCCTATCAGCCTGATACTTCATTTGTTGCTGCTGTTGCTGAAAGTGCACCCTCTGTATCTGCTGATGTTGTTGGAGAAACTGAAAGTTTGGTGGTGGTTTTGTTTGTGCAATTTGTAGAGGAGGCCTGGTGTTTGAGTTCAATTCAAGTACTGGGTTTTCAAGAAACATTTTCTGGGCAATTTGCACAGGAAGTTTAGACTTAGCATCCATGTCACCAAGTGGGATTTCGAGAAAATTTGGAGGCACCATCTGGAGAGGTTTTGGTGCTAAAATTGTTTTGCAATTAGGACTATCTAGGAAGATGTTTTGAGGCAAAGATGATCTAAACTTCTTCAACTTCCTTACTCTTCCATGACCTAAACCAGTGCTCAAAAGAGATATAACTCTCTTGAACTTAAACACAGTCTCTCCAGCTTCCACCATTAAGTTCCTACCCTGAACTTGATCCTTTGGCTGACACAAAAGGCCAATAACTCTATTGCAGCTCTCGATAGCTGCCTTGTGTGCCTCCTCAACCTCCTCCATACTAACTCAAACTCAAAGAACCAAGATTTATCTGTCAAAACCTCTTAAACCCAAGTTCATCACTTAGTTAAAACAATCACCACAACACAAAATGGCACATACCCAAATAATGAGGTATTGCCAACAAACAAAAGCTCAATACTTGTGCACCATTAAAAAGTTGCTCAAAACACAAGCAACTTGAAGACCAAAGCATCATCGGAGGTACCCGGATTAAAATTAAAACCAGCCATTCTAATTATCGCTAATTCTGGACAGGAACCATGGCTATTCAGGAAAAAAAAAAAAAAACAGGCAACAGCTTCAAAAACAAAAACAAGAAGATCAAACCTTGTCAAATTTGATAAGTGATAGTGTCATTATAGCTTAAAGCCATGTTGATGGTGGTGTGAAAGTGAAGACACTCGAAGTCTCTTTCGTTAAAATGACCCAAAAGAAAACAAAGTCTCTCTTTAACTTGAAAACAACTACTGACTGCTACATAAATAAATCAAAAGAAGGAAAAGGAAAAGAATCTAACAAAGAGAGAGGAGAACAGAACTGTTCAGCGGCAGGGCTCAACATGGAAACAGAAAAAATGAAACTCGTGTCCCCGTCAAAGATCCTAAGCGGGTTCCACTCCAAAAAAAAACATAGTCATTCATTTTTACTAGCTTTTAACTTAGTTTCCGAATTTCCAAGAGAATAACAAGTTAGTCCTTTTTCTTAAAGAAATTCCATTTTTAATTCCAACATTTGTAAGAAAAATTGCAATCCAGGCCCTCCGTTAGTCTTCTTTTTCTAATATTCTATGCTTTTTATTCAGATTTTAATTGATAAACTGATACATCATTAATGATTTGAAGGTTAAGGGATTGGTTTGTGATTTTATAAATTGAGAACACTTTTTTAACAATCGTTAAACATATAGGGACTAAGATATAATTTCGTCTCTCTTTTGTTTTCTTCTTTCAACTTTATTTTATTTCTTTAATAAGAAATTTAACGCCTTTTCTACCTTGAAATTATTGTTATTATTATTTTTTGGTTCTGCAATTCATAGGAATAACCTTTTCTTTTTGTCAAAATGTCTGCCAAAGGTGGGCCCAGAAGTCCACTGTGGACAGTGCATACATGCATCCCAAGATAGCCGTTGGAGGATAGACGTCCGAGATTGTGCCACGTGGATGTACAGGTGACACTTGTCCCAAGAATTTTGATGGATGCAGCCCTTTCGCTGTCTGTAAACCGGTGAGGTTAAGAGAAAAAGAGGTTTCGGAGTTTGTGGTGGGGCCCCTGTCAGGACAAAGTTGACCTCAACAGAGATTCTCTCTGCTCAGCTGGGCCTGAAACCATGGATGATTGGTGCAAGGAAATGAACCTCTCCATACCCTCCACGATGGATAATGGCTGGTTAATGATTAGTCTTTTTGATGCGTCATATTTTATCAAACAAAAAGGGCCTATTTTGGATAAATAAAAGAGAGATGATTATATTTCCATTTCTTGGTTTTTAATCGCAAATTCACCTAACTTTTATATATATATATAGAATCAATTATTGTTGTAAGATCCTCAAAAGTTGACTAGATTTAGGATTGACAGGTCAATTTAAATTATATTTTGTTTTTTTATTAAAATAATGGTGTTTTAATAAAAAATTAAAAATAAAATGATGGGTTTTGAGTTGATAAATTAATAATTGTGCTCAGGATTATTTTATAATTATCATTATAATTATGTGTTTTATTTCTAGGGAGGTTTCTTTCACTCTAGGTGTGCAATATTCAAATAAACTTGAATTTTCAAATTAAAGTTGTTTTGATTAGTTAGAATATGATGTTAATTTTGGAAAAAAAAATATTTTTTTTTAAATTTAAAATCCAATTAGTGTTGCAGTCTATTTTAGTTTTGAAAGTCAAATAATGTTTAGATAAGTTATTATATAAGATACTAACTTTTTTTAAAAAAACAAATGAGTTGATAATTCATATATATATATATATATTAAAAAATTTAGTTTTTTGAATAAAAAATCTAAAACAGTATTATAGTAAAAGATCCGTTCACCCAAAGCCGGGAGCACAACACCTCAGGAATATATCTTCAGTTCTCTCAATAATATACTTGGTATGTTGCTGGAAATTTATTATTCTTTAACTTAGAAGCTCAACTTGAATAGCTCTAAACTCAAATAAACTATGCGCCCACAATGTCTCTCTCAGTTAAATTTTCTTTTTAAAAAAAAACCTAAAGACCTTTTGGGTTTTAATTAAAAAATAGTTAAAATTCATTGGAAAACTAAAGTTGAGGAACAATGTAATGATATTTTTATCTCTTTACTAAAAACACTTAATATTAGCTATTGAAAGTATTGAGATCTTTCCATGAATAAATCTTTTTATAAAACTTAGTTTTATCACAAGACCATTTATCATTATCAAATTAACAGTGAATAAATAACTTTTTTTCTTTCTTGATTGCACAATAAAATGACCAAAACAACTATAAGAGGGATAAAAAAATAAACCTAGCATTAAGAGATATTTTTATAATTTTACAATAGTTTTTTATTACTAGAATTTTAATAGATGAATAATTTGAAATTTGATAAAAAATAAACAATAAATTAAAATGCATTATGAAACTACAAAAATACCTTAAAAAAGAAAAAAAATCAAAACTAATATTAAAAGTCTTTTTTATCCTTTCATAATTTATTTTTTTTACATAATTATTAAGTCTGCCCATAAGCAATTTAGTATCTGACTAAATAAGAAAAACAGACACATGTTACAGACTCATTTGCTTAAAGGAAGTGTTCATGCTCGTTTGACGACATGTGTGACACCTCTCAACATACAAAAATATCTCTCGTTATGTTATTGAAAACATTATCATGTCCTCTTGCATGTGGAGTGAAGCATGTCGATTTTGGTAATCTAGTTTGTCTTCAATGTGTCTTCTTTCTTACTTTTTCTTTAAAATTATTGCCTAACCATCTTAGTTGTTGGAATTTAAATTTTAATCTTTATTCTTTTGATTTTTAATTTTTATTCCTAGCCTTTTTATAAAAATTTTATTTATTTTTAATTTCATCATTCTGTCTTAATTTATAATACCCTTTCAAGATTTATTTATTTTTTTATCTCATTTTTTTTTCAAACTTGGTCCCTACTCTCTTGATTTTTAATTTTATTTTGCATTTTTTTTTAATTTTATTTTTCTTTTTAATTTTTCCATTCAATTCAAAATTTGATGATATTTTAGATTTGATCCTCAATATTTTTATTTTTAATTTTTATTGTTTTTTTTATTAAATTATATATTTTTTTCAATTTCATCCTTGTATCCATGATCTTGATTTTTATTTTTATTTTTGTTGAATTTGGTCCTCATGCTCCCAATTTTGTTGTTCTTTTGTTAATTTGATTTTTTTAAAAAAAGTTTTTCCTTAAATTCAAAATTGAGATTATCCTTTTATTTTTGACTTTAAATGAGGCCTTTATTCTATTAATTATTTTTTTACCCTTAAATTTTTTTTATCTCATCATTCGATATTTGATTTATTGAGATTCGGTTTCTGTGGTTTTTTTTATAGTTTTTATACCTGACTCGGGAGTTGATCCTAAATAAGTACCGAGTTACGAATTAAGTGGGCTGACTTGAGTGAATCCAAGTCAATCAAATCTTTTTATTTTATAAAAAAATAATATTATTTTAAAAAATAAAATAAAATAGTCAACAAGTTTTTAGTGAATTTTTCTTAGTTAAGCGGGGCATGAGTAAACTTTTTGATTGTTTTACACTAGACTAATTCTCCTTCAATTTCTTTTGAAACCTGACCCTACTTAAGCCTTGAATTATGGGTTAACCTGTTAGGTCAAACCGAGCTTTAAAATAGTAGTTTTTTAGATAGGGTACTTCTAGTTTAATCACCATTTAGAGTCACAAGTTTGAAAAAGTCACACTTATTATCACTGTTTTTTTATTGCATTATTCATTTTGAAAAATAAATTACATTATTTTCTTTAATTTTCTTTTAATTAGATTATTCATATCACATAATCTAGGTAGGAGTTTTAGTAAGGTGACTTAAGTTTTTTCTAAATAAATTTTTTATTTTTTTTTATTTTGACTTTCAAAATTCAATTTAAACTTCATCTTTTTATGTTTAGCTTTTTATTAGATTATTTTATTTGCATTATTCTACTTGTAAATTTTAACAACCTCACCTAAGTTTAGTTTATTAGTACTTTGTTTTTTATATATATATTTTTTGTATTTTATCCTTTTATATTTTAATTCTTAAGACTTGTTACTTATATTTTTATTTTTATTTTTATGATACTGGAGTCGTGATTTTTTTTTAATACACTTATAACACTAAGCTGCAACAAAAATCAACCCGACCCCACGATGAATCACGAATCACCCTGTCTAAGTTCCTAGATAGGTAGTGAAGCAAAATGTTCTTCGTCTTGGAATTTATGAAAATGGTAATAAGCTTTTGGTAGAGGCTCTCTTTGGAACTATCAACAGCAACTATCAATTCAAATAAATCGATTAGCCACGAAAGTCAAAACTCGAAGAATATCATAATAGTTCATGATAATAATTGCTGAATTAATTAATTTTATCATGCTTGACCAATAGCATAAATATATTTATACACACACACACATGAATGACTTCCTCTCAAGGGAAAGTCACATTTTCAACCATGCCCATCCACAACCGCTACCAAGATCATGATAGGTTAAAGAAATAGGCAAGCAGCCAAGATCATGAACCCTGCTTTGCTTTTTCCTTGTTAAAAGCTTGTAGCATCCATTTGGGAACTTACAGCTCTTGCAGCCAGAAGATTCAGCATGATCTTGATGGGATTAATTATAAGATGCTTGTGAGTGTGGTAGTAGGTATAATTTAAAGTATTTTTTATTTGAAAATATATTAAAATCATATTTTTAATTTTTAAAAATTATTTTTGACACCAACATAGAAAATAATACAAAAATATATAAAAAATAATTTTAAATAATTTTTTTTTTTAATATAGTTTCAACCACCACGTAACCAGAAGAATTTAGCACAGTCGATGTCAGGTGTAAACACCATTGTTCTTGTTGACGCTTGTCACATTAACAGTGTTCAAGGTTTCTTTAAAAATTCGAGGATAGCAAGCAAAAGCATTAGGATTAGATTCAATCTTTGAGGATTTGGCAGCACTAGCGAGGTCCCAATCCCATATCATGACCCCATTAAGCTTCAATTCTTGATTTGTTGTCAAATGGGTTAATCATTGATCATATATTTATCCAATTGTTTGCGATTAATTTGGAAATCTATGCAGCCTTTAATGATTCCTTCCACTAAACAATGACGAACGACCGAGTTGATGATAAGCATGCTTTACATTTTATAAACTTTCAGCAATTCCATGGACTGCGTGTTCAGCTTATAATATTATTCAAGCTTCTTATCATGCTTCTCTTTTTTTTCTCTAGAACATATTAAGATCATTAAAAAATAATTAAAAAGATGCCAGTTTGATATTTTTCGAATAAAAATCTGTTTAAAAAACAATTTAAACAGCGGGTTGAATGGGAAAAACAATATTCCCAAGTCATTTCGTCATTAAAAATTGTGAATAGTGTGTTCATCTCAAATACTAAATTAGCCATCAATTAATCTAGGGTTTGAGTTCGGTTTAAGTGACATTTGCACTAATAATTCAATTACATGACATGTTTGCCTGACGTTTGATGACTAAATGTCCACTACATTAAGCGAAGATACTATGAACTATCTTGTCTGTTTTTTGGTGCTAATCCAATTGTTCATCTTCTAGAAATATAGAATTCATCATTATAAATAAATAAATAAACATTTAATTATTAAATTTAATTCTACAAAGAACCTAATACGCAACTATGACTTTGCTGGATGCAAGCAATATTTAATACATAAAACATATTTATCAGATAAGATTAATCATATTACTACCAAAAAGTGGGTCCCCAAGATGTTTAATAAGAGATTAAAGCTTGATAATTTCTTCTTAAATCTTTTTGAGAATAATTAATTAACTATGAAGTTTGATTAATTAAATGGCAGTAATTGTGTGCGACACCGTACTTCATGGTAAGCTATTTTTTTTTTTTTATTAACGTGGGTGTTCGGGCCAGCTTACGCGCATCACGACTAATCTCACGGTCCACTGGACATCCTGCAAGCCTCAGTGAACAGGTTAGGCACCGCGGGGGCGACAAGCGTACCACACAGCAAGGAGTTAGCAGAATCAGGAAGGACACCACTAACCAACCCCACTCCTACTGGAACTCGAATCGAGGTTCGAAAGAAGGCGAGCAGCGCCTTACGCTATTGAGCTACAGGCTGCTTGGTTGGTAAGCTAATCTTTGTACAGTTAAGGAGATATTTCGAAGTTTAATACGTCAATGGCATGGCAGGGAAGAAAATGAAATGAAGATATATTTATATATATTCCACTGGTCACCAATTCAATACTTAGAAAGATGTTTTATTTCTTACAGATTTTTTTTATAAAGTGACACATGTTGGGTTGATCTTAAATCAATTATATCTAGTTCTTGGTTAGTTCAATACTAGGGTATGAGTATAATGTGGGCTGACCAAATTTTATCTGAAGTTAAAAAAATATTAAAAGGATACAAGCATTAGAGAAAAAAATAAAAAATTAGAGATTCAGGTCATTAATTATACTAAACTTAATAATCTCTATTAATTTAAATAATACAAATAAAAAATATAACTATAATAAAAAAATAATAACATAAAAAAGTATAAAAAAACAAAATAAACTCATCTAAGTTAGTATACTAAATTTACGACCTGATGGCGATATTAAAATAATCTTATAAAAAATTAAATTAAATTATAAATCTCAATTATAAAACATCTTAATGTTCAAAGAAACGAAAAAAAGTAATTTTAAAAAAGTAATAAATAAAAGATTTATGTTAATCTATGATAACTTGCTAATCCAATAGAAGGAAAAAGAAAAATACAAAAATACAAAAATTAATTCTTAATCAATCAAATATTAAAGGATAAAATTAAAAAATATAATTTAAATTTTTTTAAAAAAAATTAAAGTTAACTCGTGTTAACTTTCAAAACATGTGACTTTAGTTATAATCCTGAAAACAACCCTATAGAAGGTAAAAAAAAAAAGAAGCAAAATTATAAAACAATAAAAAGCTAGAGATGAAATTGAAAAAAAAAGCAATAAAAAAAGTTTATAAAGCAAAAGAAATAACAATTAAAAAATAAAAACTAAATTTGATATAAAAATAATTTGAAATAAAATATTGAAAGGTGAAATTGAAAATAAAATTCAATCAGGAAGGGGTAAAAACAAATAAATAATAAAAAAATAATGATAATCAAATTTAATATACAAATCTAATTAAAACAAATGATGAGAGATGCAATTGATTAAAAAGCTATAAAAATTAAAAAATAGTAATTACAAAATAAAAATCAAATTAAATACATAAAATAAATGAAATGATACATATATTTAAAACTCATGACCATGGTCATGAGCTCAAAATCAACTCTATAAAGAACAAACCCTAAAGAACAACAAAACAAATTATAAAACAATAAAAAGCTAGATATAAAGTTAAAATACAAAATACAATAATGAAGTCTAAAAAACCAAATAAATAACAATTAAAAAAATGAACCAAGCCGTTCATTGGTTGAACCAAGTTTGTGTCTATGTACACAATATTTTCTTTATTTTTTTAAATTTTTTTAATAATCCAATCTAATTTTTTAATCGTAATTTCATGTAAGTTTTTAATAAATTAATTATAAAAATAATTTATATTTTTAAACTGGACCAATTCTAAGTTCAATTCACCTGATCATTAGCTGAACCAAGTTTTAATAATTATAACAAAGAATCATGAAAAAAAGAAATTCAATAATTGGTTAAAAAAATTGAAAGCATGCATGTAGCAAATCCAAGATCAAAGTGTTATAACCAATGGAATCATGTAAATTGAGAAATCCTTCGTTATGAATCAACATTACACATCAACGTTTAATTCAAATTACAATCTACCCCATTGCTTGTAGTTCATAAGTTATGCCAATTTACTGGTTATGACATCTCAAACGACATACCAGTTGGAGCTGTTCAAATGACATGTCGTTTGATTCCTCATAATTCTGATGGCTGCTTGGACGAGGTCTTCTATTACCTCCTCCTGCATAATGCCTGGAATTCTCCTTAGACAAGTTCCGTTTCTGGAGAAAATAACTTGAGTGAATTGGTTCAAGAAGACATGGAATTCGATAAAGAAATCTTCTTGTTACAGTGACAAAAAAAAAAAGTAGCAGAAAAAACAAATTCCCAGGATCATCTTCCTCTAGCCTTCATTTAGTCATGACATGACCTATCAAGTTACATGCTTCGAGGTTGAAACAAATTAACATTAAGAACATAGAGAGGCATGATGTTCCTTTCATCTAATCAGAATGCTATCAGACTTGATAATGAGTTGTTGCAGAACTTGATATGTCAAGAGAATTTACATTGTATGTCAAGTTGTTTTTCCTTCATCATTTTGTTTTCTTGACAAATGTTTCAGCAACATCGATATGAAGCAGAATTCAAGCATAGAGAAAGTCTAGAAACTAAGATAAGGAAAAAAAAAATAGATTCAAAATTTTATGAGATAATACATCTTTAATACACAAGTTAAATGGTAGATTGAGCAAAACATATAGAGTAGCAGGCTGGCTTGGAGATCATGACTCCTTTTCTTGATTCTTTATGTAGAGTACAAGGGCTATGAATTTAAACAAGCCTCACCATTATGTAATAATACTAATAAAACACAAGTAGAGGATATCCACCAAATAGGGAACAAAAAATGATCACCCTCTTAAGTGACCAAGAAAACTGGATTTACATGCTTGAGTTCCATGGCCTCCACTGATCCCCATTCGAGGTAGCTGAGCGGTTCCCAAGAACGTTATGTTCATCGCCCTTTTGGATTGACAATCTGAGAGAAGATATCGCCAGAGTCTTCAGATCCTCCACTCACTTCACTAATGCTTCCGAGGCTGAGATTGTTATAATGCATTTCCAAGTTGCGGTTTCTTATACTTTCTTCAGAAGTTTCACTTCCCTCGCCTTGTGATCTATCATTTGAACCTTCAGGGTTGTCCTGCAATTGGAGGGAAAATTCAAGATTCCATAGGACATCACCCATGTTAGGGCGTTCGGGTCCTGATTCAGCCAAGCACTTATCAGCTGTCTCTGCGAACTTTTTCAGGCATTCAGGGGTAATTTTTCCCTTGATGTGAGGATCAATGATGTCCTCAATAATTCCTTTCTTTTGACAATGAAGAGCCCAATCAGCGAGACTAACTTGTTCTTTTGGTAGGCTAGGATTGAGAGCAGGCCTTCCACACAGAGCCTCGAATAGGACAACTCCAAATGAGTAGACATCAGATTTCTCAGTCAATTGTTGCCTCCTAAAGTATTCAGGATCCAAGTAACCAAAGCTGCCCTTCACCACTGTACTAACATGGCCCTTGTCCATATCAGGACCGGTTTTCGAGAGCCCAAAATCAGAAACCTTGGCAACCCAGTTCTCATCCAACAGAATGTTTGTGCTCTTGACATCCCTGTGAATGATTGTGTACTTAGCCCCAGTGTGAAGGTAGTGAAGTCCCCTTGCTGCTCCAATACAAACCTCCAACCGTTGCTTCCATGACAGACGAGGTTTCTTGGTATTGTAAAGATGCTCCCTCATAGTTCCAAGTGCCATGTAGTCATAAACCAGGCACATCTCACCATCTTCATCACAGAAACCGATCAGTGAGACCAAATGCTTGTGTCTCAACTTCGAAAGCATCTCAATCTCAGTCATGAACTCATTAACTCCTTGTTCTGATTGTGGATTTGATCTTTTAATGGCCACTTTGGTTGCTTGATCTATAACACCTTTATACACCTTACCGAATCCTCCAACACCAATGACATTAGACTCATCAAAATTCTTGGTTGCCCTTTGCATCTCTGGAAGCGTAAAATGGCGACAAAGACCTTGAGCCAGTGTTGAAAGGTGACTGCTTTGAGAACTCTTGCCAGAGATTGATGATTTGCTTACAGTATGGGAATTTCCATAGACTGGTAGCCAGGTGGATGTATGTGAATCAAAGCCAGGAATTCTCTTAGTCCTTTGGTAAACAGCAACGCAAACTACAGCAAACAACAAAGCGCCAACTCCACCAACAGTTCCCATCACAGCTTTACTGTCTGTCTTAAATGCCTTAAGGCTAGCTTTAGCCATGTGATTAGCAAGCATTTCTGATAACACAGGGTTATGACCTGCCAAGTTGTTGTTCCTGTCACTCATCTTGAATATCTCTATTCCATTGAGTGACGCGTCATAAAATTCAGGTTTCGAAGAGGTTGATGGATGCAAGTCCACCCGAATTTCTTCATCGCCTTCCCTGTCCTTGACAAAAACTGCGTAGTCTTTATATGATGGCACTCCCTTTTCTCCTGTCCACCCAATAATATCGGCTGCATTAGGATCAGCCTGGGCAGTTTGATTGTTGATGTAAATGTTAAAGACTTTCTGATTGACTTTGCTTAATTGGAACTCGCAGAAATGCAGCCTCACAACATATGTGAAATTGGCATCAGCCTGAAACAACCATGTCAAATTGAATTTCATGTTGAGGTCCTTGTTATATCCCATACTTCTTGCCGTTCTGTAAACATCAGGTGGTGCTACAGACTCTGCCAATTCTCCATACCGGACTTCAAAGCTTTCATTACTCTGCAAATTAACCCCAGTTGCCGCACTAAATAAATATGGCGCATCATTATACCAGGTTCTTGTAAGATTACCGGAGTCTTTGGTTGGTGAAATATACTGCCCTGCTACATTCAATCTATACATTGTCTGCAAATTTCCATCCGTGGCGTCAAAAGTTTGGTCAGAAAACCCCACCATTGTCCCTGATCCAAAGAGATCAGGGATTGGAACCAACTCTATAGCATTGATAAAAGCAAAAGCCTCAGGCTTATCTGCTGGTTTAAAGGTGAGATTGAGAATATGAGAATTCATGGGAGCTAGAGAATACTCTTTAACGAGGTAAGCCTGAGTGAGAGCCTGCGCTGTAATCGAAGCACTGAAATTGTTCAGGAGAGTAATCCCTCCTGCGACGACAGAGAAATAGGAGTCTGATATATTGAGGCCAGAATATTCAGAAGGATAAAAGGAGAGCCTGAGCCAATAACGCGTTTTCTCTGTGATAGGGAGGTTATAGGTTGCTTCGGATGTGAAAATCCTGGCATCCATGTATGGAACCTCAGAAACAATTGAAGAATCTTGGTATTGAGCTCTGGCTTGTGGATGATTTCCAGTGATGTATTTGACATCCGATTCCCATTTTCTCCCGTCACCATCCGTGCCACCATTTTCTGATCCACAGTTCAAAGACAAGCTCTGTGGCTGAGGCCCAATACCGGACACATAAAGGGCATTGAAAAGAAGAGTGAAACAAGCTAAAGAAAACAAAAAATAAATATTAGCATGCATGGCTGAAAAGAAATGGACAGGGAGGGCATGCATTAGGGCGTACAGGAAAGAAGGAACAGTTTTTTCCTGTACACCGGGACTATTTGTTTTTCTTTCTGAATGTTTATGGAGGGTTAGCTAGCCTAAGCCGTCTTTAATCTCTCATGGAGACTCATGCCTGGATCAGAGGGGATCAAACCAGGCAAGAAGAGGTGATGAAACTTTCTAAGAGTTCTTTTCTTCTCTCTTCCTTTTGGGGCGCTAAACATCCATTGTACGGAACTGGCAGGTTGTTGGAAACTGATGAAGGGGAGAAAGAATCGTTGATTCTATTGCTTTGATTGGTTCTAAGACAATGCTATATTTAGCATTTGTAAGTTGAGTTCTCTAGGGCTTGATGCCCTTGGGACAGTTGTTTCAGGTTGTCGAAAGAGCCACTGAGCTAAATTGCATAAAAATCAGAACCAAGCATATTTTGCTTATAATTCAGACAACTGTCTTGAGTAGCTGACAAGCCCTCAGATTTTCATGCCGCATAAGAATCTGCTGGATTGCCAAATATGTGTCTCTGTAAATATATCAGAAAAATGGCTAGCCTTCTAGCGGGTCTCGACTCTCGAGGTTTAACGACATTGCACAGCAAGAACATAAACAAACCTAAAATGTTATTTAGAAAGATGCATGGATGTGACTCTTAACCCATAATTTTTGTGATCATAAGGGCTGATAACTTATCTAAGCTAGAAATTATACTTTATTATAAGGTAATTATAAGGTTTGATGGCGGTAATACTTTCCCTTTTACCTCTTCTGCTTCTTACTCTTCCCTTCCTTCCTTCTCTCTTCAAGGATAGAGATTTGTCATTGACGGTTCGTACACTCTGAATTACTATATTTTTTTTCCTTGGCGTTGATTTGCCAACGGAATTATTAAAAAAAAAATCCTTGATTAAAAAATCTAAATTTATAATGTTCCGATCCAATTTAATTAGAAACCTGGCTCCGGATAAATTTGAGTCATGAGTTTTTTAATTTAACAAATTAAAAATATATATTTTATATCAATATATATAGTTGGATTTACAAAATTAACCCAAAAAAACCTCTCTAATTCATAAATAACAAATACTAAAAGATTAAGAAAATATCAAATGAAGGTATTAAAACAAAAACTAAAAAAAATAAAAAAATCATCATGTATGTACATAATTTACTGTGGATTTTCACAATAAAATTATCATTTTACCCTCTATAATAAAAATAATATAACTTGTTTATAAAGACAAAATTATTTTTTTTATGAGATCCATTTATCATTATTATATTGAGTGGGGGTAGAAAGATCTTTTATTAAATTTGTATATTTATTTAGGTAGAGGTATTTTTGGTTTTCTATCTTTATTAACACAGTGGAATTACCAAGGTACACTTATAAGCACAAAAAAATAATAATCTACATCTTAGATAAAGGGGTTTTTTGATTTTTGATTATGGTTTTTTCATTAATATTACGTGAGGTTACAGGGGCACTTAAATTTTTTGATAAACTAAATAAAATAATTATTGGTATGTGTAGTGCACACACCCGCATATAGAAAACATCTGTACTCTTTAAATGATATGTGCGATGCATTTTAGACGCCAACTGTTATATTCACTAACAGATTACGTGGAGGCGCATCCAAAAAAATAACACATGTAAAGCGTCTCGTAATATTTAAAAATTGAATTCTTTTCCGCCTTCTTTAGCTAGAATTATAGGTTGTCCCCCATCTTCTTCTTATTTTAATTTTGACATTTATTTTTTGATTGCTTTTTATTTATTTGAATTCTATTTTTGATTAATTTTGATTTTTGATTTTATTATTTAACATTTTGTTCTGCTTGATATTTATATCAAATTTAATTCTTATTCTTTTTATTATTCTTTTTTAATTTATTTTTCAATTTTATATCAAGTTTTGCCTTTATTCTTGTAATTTTTTAATTTTTGTATTGTTTTTTTTTTAAAATTGGTTCTCTATGTTTTTTTTTTTAAATTCATACTTTAATATTTAATTTGTTTACAATTGAATTTCATTAATTATTTCGGTGTGATGATCCCAGTCTTATAACTTGAGTCATGAGTATAAGATTTTAACCTGCATTAATATTGGTTTTTTATGTCTTTTTTTACAACAATTTTATTTTTTGACTTCATAATTTAACATCAATTTTGTTAAAAATTAAGTTTTATTTATTTATTTTTCTTTCTATGATAACAACTTGGTCTCATAATCTACGTCACACATTTATCATAATAGCTTGAATTGGCTTAGAGCTTTTACATCTTTATTATTATTATTATTATTATTATGTAAAATTTGTTCATAATTGATTTTTTTTTTATTTTAAGCCTTCAGCAGTAGATGGATGAAGATTGAGTTTTATTATTTTTTTCGATGCAGTTATTCTTATCTTATGACTTGGATCATAGATATGAAATATTAGCTTGAGTTGATATTAGTTTTTATTTTTATTTTTTTATACTTATTTTTTTTTTTAATTTCAACATTCAACTTTAAATTTATTTTTTTCTATATATTTTTTATGAAAATATCCTTGCTTCATGATGTAGATTATAAATTTTTTATTTAATTTGGATGGGGTCAGAGCTTTTTTTTTTTCATTTTCTTTTCATCTTCATCTTTTAGGAGTGTCTGTGTATATATATATATATATAATTCTAAAATACACTAACAACATTTTACCATTGTTTTTTAAAGTTATAAAAAAAAAATCAAGTCGGTACACGCCAAAACGGATGCGATCTATCTAGTTGATAACAAAAATGAAGTGGATGTCAGTAACAAAAATATATTTTCTGTTGGTGACATTACAGAGGAATGTATAAGGCGACAATCATAACACACAGAGAGGCAGAGTAGCTACATGCTAAGAATATGTGAATATGTAGCTAGGATAGTAACTCATCGAATCCTCCAAAATAGACAACACAAAACCAAAAATGGCCAGCACAGCCTCCAAATTTAACTAAAAAGTCCGGTAAATGACAGTTATAAATAAATGGCTAGCAAATCCTCCCAACGGATAGGCGTGACAGTCGCCCTCCTCCCCCCCCATTTTCCTGTGTGCTCTCTCCTCTCACCCATTGAAGCCTTCTCAATCAAATCCAGCTTCACCTGGTGTGGTTGGTTCCTTTTTGAAAATACTTGGAGAAGAGCATTTCCATAACTTTTCAGAGACGCCCCCGCCCCTGTCCCGCATTGCTCCCATTTGGTGGTAGAGCGACAGTTTCCTTCTGTCGCTGCTGCCTCAATATCGTTTTGCCCACTTGCCGTGCCTGCACTCCCTCACCTGACATTTATAGAATGAAGAACTGTCATGAGCCTAAGGCTCAGAAGGTGAATATTCTATCGTCTTCGTCGTCTTCATTGCCATCATTGAACTCCTCAGATTCCGAAGATTTGGAGCGCATGCCATTGGCACCACTTGTATTGAAAAACAAGAAACTATTGTCCAAGCAACTCTCAATGTGCGAGACTCGACGTGACAGAGCGTGGGAGAGACGCCGCCGCCAAATACTAGTGCAAGAGAGGAGAAAGAGCGGGCTGCTAGAATCTGATGACTTGACAGATGAAGACTTGCATGAGCTTAAAGGGTGTATAGAGCTTGGATTTGGATTTAAAGAGGAAGAGGGCAATCAATTGACCAATACATTGCCAGCATTGGATCTCTATTTTGCAGTTAACCGGCAACTCTCACCAAGTCCGGTGTCCACACCGCAAAGTGGCGACTTATCTTCTTCATCATCTTCAGCAATGGGCACACGTTCATCTTCATTTGGGAGCCCCATGAGTGATCCAGACTGGAAAATATGCAGCCCAGGTAAAGTTTCCATATCCTGATCAGCATTACTAATTGCATTTCGTCACTTTTGATTATCATTATTAGAAAAAAATTGAACTTACGAATTAACCAGCCATTTCAAATTTAATTTCATATACTTCGGAAAAAATAAGAAGAAAGATTTTCTGTATTCAAGTACAGAATTACACGAAGCTGGACATTTCTGATTATCTGCATGCAGGTGATGATCCAAAGCAGGTTAAGACCAAGTTAAGGCACTGGGCACAAGCTGTAGCTTGTTCAGTCATGCAGTCTTATTGATCAAAGTGCGGGATAAATTGTACAGAGCTAGAGAGAGAGAGAAAAAAAAAAATTCAGAAAGAGAAAGGAGAGGGAGGGCTGGCTTAAATTTTCACTAGGTATTGATAGAATTTACTACCAATATAGAGGCCAACAAACATGGGGTGACATTGATTATGGGTTCTTCTACAAGGCCAGTGGAGTAGTTGTTCATTGGTTCTTGATAACTTGGTTAGAGATTGACTCATTTCTGTTTTATTTCTTCTTCTTTTTTTATCAGAGTTTCCATGAAGCATGCAAATTTCATTATTTGCTGTTGGAAACAGAGCCTATAGAAACTGTAATTTGGCCTCTTTTTTTATATGGAAATTCAAATTGAAGGCATGCCTCTCCTGTTACATCCCCATTGATGACTACACAGTTACTCCTGTACATAATTCTTTATCTTCTTGGATGATATGCATGCGTTCATCATGGCTTGCCATGCATAAGAGTTCGAAGCCAAGGATAATTAATTGTATTTCTTCGAAGAAAATATGGATATTTACGAGAGGTTTTATACTGTTTGAAGCATTGATAAAGAAATATATTTGAATATTTTATTTTTGTGTATTTTTTTAGTTTGAAAATATATTAAAATAATATTTTTTATTTTTTAAATTTTATTTTGAGATTAACATATCAAAATAATTTAAAATTAAGCTAATTTTTTTTTTAAAATCAACTACATGACTAAACTAAACTTTAATGACAAACGGTGCCCTTAATTGTAACCCAAACATCTTAGGGAGTGCTTTTTATTTTCACTTTTAAAAAAATTTAATTTTTTTTTGTTTTGAATTAATATATTTTTAATATTTTTAAATAATTTTAATGTGTTAATTTTAAAAATAATTTTTTAAAAATAAAAAATATTATTAACATACTTTTATAAGTGAAAAACACTTTAAAAAATAAACACAAACATACTTAATCTCTGTAAAAAATATGTGTTTAATATTGTAGTTTATAGTATTTTTTTTAAAAATTAATTTAAAAATATATCAAAATAATTTTTTTATATTTTATTTTTATTTTTATATCATCACATCAAAATCATCAAAAAAAAATAATTTAAAATACATTAATTTGATATTTTTTTAAAATAAAACACACTTTTTAAACATAACCAGAAACAAAAATTATCATACTTCCAAACATTCACTAATTCCAAATACCCCCGAACCTAAACTTAGGATCCTAGACTCAACTTCGTTACCACCTAACCTAATTAGTGACTTGAGTATTGAGATTTACTGAGTCCTATAACTATAACTAAAACATGTCCAGCTCATCCAAAGCAATCCTGCCCCAAATAACATAAAAAGGATGTTGTTTGGAGGAAATCTCTCTCTATCCTTTGTAAAACGTGGACTGCCCTGCAATAGTCCATAGATTATTCTGGTGGCAACGTGATTCATTTTTCTTCAGGCGTAGCCAGTTACACACCATATTGGGTAAAACTTGAGCATATAACCCTGCAGTTTTTTTTGTTTTTAAATTCATAATATGCAATAAATGATCAAATTACCTCCCAAATCACAAACCAAGGCACTAACCAATAGCAACACCGTGGAAAGCCAACACAAAAAGCATAGAAGCAGTGCATGGGAAAAAAGAGAGAGGGAGAGGGATAAGAAACCTTCTCTCAGGCCTTTTGACAAACACCAAAGGTGCAAGCATGAAACAGCACAATGCTCAAGAAACCCTGGGATGTACAACAAAACAAAGAACCATCTTCGGACGTAAAAAGCCAAAAAGAAGAAGCAATAACAGAAAGAAAATCAGCAGAGGGCAACCAGACACAGGAGAACCACACAAAGCACCTAAAAGAAAGAGAACCTGTAAGAAAAAAACACCAGCTAGAAGCAGCAGAGGCAAAAAACAGGTTCAAGCAGAATAACCATAGCAAATGAGAGAACCAGGGAAAAAAGACAACCATAACAGAAGAGAGATGATGCAATGCAAAATATGGGAGATAATCCAAAAAAATATAATCTTTTATACCCCAAACTCTCCCGGCACTCAAATGCACCATTGACAATAAAAAAAAAAAAGGAAAAAAAAGCCAATCACACACAAAACCCATAGAAGTGAAAGTTCCAAAGCCCCACAAAATAGAAAACCAACCAGAAGGGTTCTAGTTACTTATCTAGCTGCATCCAGACGAAATCGCAACGGCACCCAAGGCCAAAGAAGCAACAACAACCGGAGAGACCTGCAAGAGCAACAAACAAAGTCAGAATCCACTAACCCAACCACAACTCTCCCAAATGCACAAGAGATAACAACTAAAAAAAGGATAAAAAAATAGAATCAAAATGACAACGCAGGAGACCCATCATAAAGTACCAGAAACATGAGAAGAAATAGAATCAAACCTCTCACGAGATCAAATGAAATTTTGCGCGAGAAACACTGTTTGAGTCCAGTAAAATCACTCACAGTGCATGGTAAATCTTTTTTTTTTTTAAAAAAATTAACTTAATATGTTGAGGTGTTATTAATATATTTTAGTAGAAAAAAATTAAAGATGTAATATTTAATATAAAAACATTTTAGTTATCGAATAAGAAGTAATGGTAAGACTATAAATAATTAAATATTTTTTATTGATTTTTTATATATAATACTAAATATTAGTGGGTGTATAAAATTTATAATATAAAATATAATTTTTTAAAGCATGATAGACCAGTGTAATTTTGACTTAAGGTAATTTTCCCAAATATTTTATAGTTTAAGTATTTGTTTTTTATACGAATAAAAACGGAGAACCCCGGTGGTAAGCTGTGAACCCTGCTTGGGAGTCTTTCACTTCTCCTTTCTTTTCGCTCTGCAAGCAAAGCATAAACTCCGGAATCATCTGCTTGTTGTCTTTGCGGTGCACAACAGTACACTTTTAAGGTTATTGAAACAAGTTATCTGTGAAATTTACTATGGCTTCTGATGCACTTGCAGGTCACGTATCTCTCCCCCTCTCTTTTATCAGTGTTTTTTTTTTTTTTTTTGTAGTGTAAACACAAGAAGCTATAGAGATGCAAAACTGTTTGATTTCGGAGAATTTAGCGATATCTTTTATAAGGGTTCTCTTTTTGTCTCGATGCAAGTTCGTGAATTTGTTTATCTTCGATTGTGAGTGACTGCAGTGAGGCAGAAAGTTCAGCAATTTCTTACTGCTGCTTGTATTGGAAATCTTGATCTTCTTAAGAGTAAGTTCTTTTCTTTACTTTTCATTCTTTGGGCTTACATTGACTTTTGGTGGAGAAGGTTCCTATGCATTTGTATTTTTGTTGTTTGGGATCTTTTTTGTGTGTAAATGTTTAATTTTGATGGTTGGGGTTTGGTTAAACAGATATAGCAGCACAGCTTGATGAAGGGCAGGGAATGTCAAAAACTGTGGCAGAAATCAAGGATGCTAATAAACGAGGGGCACTTCATTTTGCGGCAAGAGAAGCACAGACTGAGGTTTGCAAGTATTTGATTGAGGAATTGAAGCTTGATGTTGATACCAAAGATGAAGATGGTATATATATTTTTTTATCCAAATTGTTCCTCCTTATGGTGTTGAGAATACTCCTTCCTTATTGTTCGTGAGAATCCCTTAATCTTATTTAATTGAGCAACCAGGGCACTGTTTTGCTTGAGATAAATGAAGCTGGACTGGTACGCATTAGGGAGACCAGCTTTTGATTTGACTGGCCGTGTAATAGAGTAATATGAGGATTCATATGTATTTTTTTAGATATCAACTTTGCAGGGACAAGTTTTTGAATATTCTGTTGCTAGGAGAAAATTTATAAAAATTCTTATCAATCCTGATCCTGGTCTAGTAGTTTCGTTTGGGTATCACTGTTGGTGGATGTTCGTTTAGATAGTGGAACATAGTGAGCTGGCAGCTTGGCTGTTTGATTGGGTGCTTAGTGAATTTAATTCTCTTGGTTGTATTGTTTATTGTTTATGTATATTCAGAAGTAGTACATGAACACATTTTCAAAGCTCTACAAGTTTTACCATTTTCATCATTGAACATGGTAAAGCTATGAAAGGAATAAGGTCTTGAAAAGTGCTGTTAGATTAACTTCTCTGTGATTGGACACCTAAAAGAAACTGAAGAGAAGAAGAGCACCATATGTATCAGGGACACTGAAAAAATGTATGACAATAAATTGGGGCATGGACAAAAAGTTGAAATCTTTCTCCTTTCATCTGCTTATTTGAAAACTAAAGTGAAACCATGTTCTTATGATTTACATTTATGTTTGCATCTCTTTACATGTTTTTTTTTTCAAAAATTTAGATGGCATGCATTTGTCAGTTGCAGTTACCAGTATCTTGCTGTTATAGATCATCTCAAGGAACTTGTTACCATATGCAGGTGAGACTCCTCTTGTTCATGCTGCCCGGCAAGGACATACTGCCACTGCTAAATACCTACTCGACCAGGGTGCCAATCCTGCTATACCAAGTGATTTAGGGGCCACAGCATTGCACCATTCTGCAGGAATAGGTATGTTTGCGGTTTAATGGGGGCAAGTCTTCTGCCTTTGCGTGGTTATGTTGCGTGCATGATCTTTCTAATGATATGCACTGTCATGCTTAATGCAGAAATATCAATTTTATTCCTAGATACATTCCATCTGCCGCTTCTATTGAGATTTTTGCTTCAGTGCTTTGCATGCTTCTTTGCAGGAAATACTGAGTTGATGGAGTATTTGCTTTCTAAGGGTGCTGAGGTTGAATCACAAAGTGATGCTGGCACTCCTTTACTCTGGGCTGCTGGGCATGGTCAACTGGATGCTTTGAAAGTGTTGCTGGAGCACCATGCAAATGTAAACCCTCCCCTCCCTCCCTATTAATTTATTTACTATCATATTAATGAATGCCAAATTTTAAGAGCAAATCAGAGAGAGCGAGTTACAGCTATGAATTGTGTGTAGTGAGTGAAGCCATTTGAAATTTGGCAGATGCGACAATCCAAATTGAACATGCAAAATTATGGCTGCCTAAATTGATACTTGACAATCTATATTGAACATGTATAATTGTGTCAAAAAGCCAGCCCGCTACTAGTATCGAAGTTTTTGGGTAACAATTATCACATCCTTTTTCTTTGGGTAGTTATTCATGTAAAGAATATTCCAACAGGTTATTTGCTATGTTCCAGCACTTCTACAAATTTATTTGAATATTTTTTTATTCAAGACAAGCTTTTATCTTTCTCTTGATTGTTTTTCTATGGTGTTATTTATATTTTTTGACATTCTTTTGCAGCCTAATGCTGCAACTGAAGATGATGTAACTCCATTGCTATCAGCTGTAGCAGCTGGTTCATTAGCATGCCTAGAGTTGTTGGTTCAGGTATCTCCGTCCTCTGATTATGTTTTGTAAATTTTTCATCTTCTCTGGGGTGCCTTTATATGCAACATATTAGACCACTTGTTTTCCCCAGCATTTGAAAAAACCTAACTTCAAAAAAAAAAAAAAACACTAGGTTTTTCTTAACTAAACAATTTTGCACGTTAACAGCAAAGAGTTTTAAAATGAGTTAATTTCATATGTAGACATCTTTAATACCTTTTGATGGTAGTGATTATTTTTCCTTCATGAGTGAAATCATGAAAAAAAAAATTTGTACGTTTAAAATTCACATATATATTTTTTTTAACTATAATGGAAAACAACAATGGTGCAAACAACAACAGGTGGTGTGGCTTGCAGAGGTGTTTCATTCAAATGGATCATAATTACAGGGGGCAAAGTGAATATGGCTCCAGCCAAGTAGTGGTTCTATTTCCGTTAAATCACTTACTACTTTGCATATGGTTGTTAAATTTCTTGAATTTAGTGACTGTGTCACTGGTTTTGCTAGCAATTTACACAGTGAACCGGATATTTCCATAAACCAAAGCTTGGGAATTTTGTTCTGGAGATCATGTCTTTTGGTGCTGAAGCATCTTTTATCTTATTTTTTATGTTTATGTGCATATCACTTTGCGCCATTTTATGGCTCTGACTTCTGTGTTATCTTGTGTGCAGGCTGGTGCTGACGTGAATGTGACTGCTGGTGGAGCAACACCACTGCACATTGCTGCTGATTTAGGAAGCCCAGAAATTTTGAACCGTTTATTAGAAGCTGGAGCTGATTCTAATGTCACTGATGAGGTGAGGCTGTTACTGCATTCAGTTATTTGAGGGAGAACTGCTTTCTTTACAGTGTTATCTCTTGTTTGTCTATATGATTTTACAAGTTGGGGTTCTCTCTTTGATGTATATTATCATTTATTTTGATTTTGAATACTTTCTTATGGTTGAGTTTAAAGCAGAAATGGAGTAGTGCCAGATTGCCTCCATAAATTCAGCGTTTCTCCTATTCCCTTGTATTTCTATCATATCAATCAATGACTAAATGTATTTTTCCATAGAAATTTCCTAAGATCTTAATGTTGCTATTTCATGGTAAATGTTATTCATGGGAAAAAAAAAAATGTATATGGTGGTCACTTTCATGTAATTATTGTTCACCTTTATTTTTTACTGTGAATGGTTATGAATTTTCTTTGCTTCCCAGGATGGTCAGAAACCAATACAGGTTGCTGCTGCAAGAGGCAACCGTGAAGCTGTTGAGATCCTCTTCCCCTTAACAACAAAAGTTCAGAGCATTCGTGAGTGGACTGTTGATGGAATTCTTGCACACATGCTGTCTGAAGCTAATAAAGAGGTATTAAGATCCTTAAAGATTTGTTATGAACTTTATAAGACTTAAGGTCTCCGACTTTTCCTAAACCACAAATACATGTGCTCCATCTGCTGTCACTATCTAACAACTACTAATTTACATTTTTCTGTGTCACAATGAGGGGGTCAAAGTTTTGAGTACATCCATACTCACATGAGGATTCGTGGTGCTATTTATGAATGAACTCTTGATCTGTTGTGCATCCGGACACATTTTCTATTGCCAAGAAAACGAGATTATAAAAGGGAGATTTTTTGCTAAAAAGGGAGAAATAACAAGTGGATAACAGACTAACTTGACCAGATATTGTTATTCTACTCGCAGCTAATTTCATTTTACCCTTGGTAGTTTCTGTTATTAATCCCCTTTTTTGGATTGGAAATTCTTCGCAGGAAGAAACTAGGATAGTGAAGGAAATTGATGCTTCTGAGAACATGGATATGCCTAAAAGAGATCTCCCTGAGGTACCACTTATGCTATAATTTAATTTTCTTGCCAGTTATGTGCTGCTTTTGTTCTGATTTTCATGTCAGGATGCTTTATTGAGTTATTCCTTGACAATGGATCTTTTTTCCTTGCTCTAGTACCACTGACAAGCTTACAATTACCAGTTACATGCAGCTCCCTCTCATTTGGTCCAATCATGTTAGAATTCAGTGTTGTTTCACCTGTATAATTGCAGTCATCCATAAAAGATATTTCTAATGATAAACAGTTGGTTAATTTGTGTGAAATTGTTTTTATTTTTTGCTTGCTGGTTGAAACGCTTCAGTTGTGCTCCTGACTTTGACCGTTCTACTTTAATGAGAGTTCTTCTTCTCATTCCAATCAAGAAATCATGCTAATTAATCTTTTTGCAGCTTGCTTGCAGTGCTATTTAAGATTTATGTACTTGTTATGTATGGGTCTAAAACCAAGTGAGTTGGATCAGAACTGAGTTGACCTTATTAACCCCAAAGGTCCAACCCAATATTGACCCTGAATTTCAGATTGATTTGGCTCTCTGTTCTCCTTATTCTCTGATATTTAGCATTTTCATAAACCATCTGCGCAAAGTTTATATCTTGCAACCTCCCAGTCTGTTCATTGCATTTATGCTGCATCAATTAGCGAAGGAAGAATACATTCAAATTATAGATACATATAATTTGTACATGTCAAATTCCAACCTGATCATTTCACTAAGCCTGTCAATAAGTTATAGGGTTGGGTTTGCCAGGCAACTTGAAGCCTTATCCCAAGAACCAAACTCAACTAAAATCAAATTCAGAATCATAGTGGTATAACATGAATCAGTTCAATCTACCCCAAAGTTGGTTGGTTTCCTTTCCTGAATTGAACAGCTTTATGCTAGCAATAATAATGTTTTTTAGGGGCTTGTTGCAGTTCACGTGGACATTTACCTTGCTTCATGGCTTGTCTTTTGTGTCAGGTCAAAGTAATTCCACAAGTCAAGCAATTTGGCTAAAATATGTTTCAGTATATTTTTCACAATAAAAAATGTTCTAACTTGTTCAGGTTTCACCTGAAGCAAAGGAGAGAGCTGCTGAAGCAAAATTAAGAGGAGATGATGCTTTCAGAAGAAAGGAATATCTTACTGCAGTGAATGATTATACACAAGTATGCCTTTGAGATTTAGAGTTTTTATTCTGTCATTTTTCTTGTTCTCTTACTAGAACATTGGGTCCTTATGCGTGATTTGCCTTTTCAAGTAACATGTAGCATTTGGAAACTAGCTTTCTAATGACTTATTTTCTTTCACTAGATATTTTGAATTTTTCCCAAAACTCATTTCATACAATGGATCTTTTGACACCTATATGAGTCACGACTGCCTAAAGAAATAGGTGTTAAAATCTTAATTTGCATTTCCCTGTAATATTGAAAGTAGTTACACTTGTTTGTAGGAATGAGATATGTGTGAAGATGGGAAGGTTAATGGAGCAAATTCATATTTGAAGGAATTAAGCTTAGATTGAAGTGTTAGAAGATCCAGAAATACACAAGAACGTGTTTCTTTCTAGGTGTTTGCTGTTAACTTTTTGATACCTTATCCTTGAAATTGAAGAATTCCTAGGTGTTAACTAACTATCATTATTGGATAGCTTGCTGGATATTAATTGAATAAGAGGTTGATGTGCATTTGCAGGCAATTGATTTGGATCCCACTAATGCTACCGTGCTTTCGAATAGAAGCCTGAGTTGGATGCGCTTGGGGCAACCTGACCAAGCATTAGCTGATGCAAGGGCCTGTAAAGAGCTTAAACCGGATTGGTCAAAAGCTTGGTACCGGGAAGGCTCAGCTCTCCGCTTGTTGCAGGCATGCCTTCTTTTTCCTTTTGTTCCATGGGTGTTATGGTGATTTATGTTGTGTAGCATTTCTTGATTGTCTTTTACTTGCAGAGGTTTGAAGAAGCCGCAAATTCCTTTTACGAGGGTGTGAGGCTTGACCCTGAAAATAAGGAGCTTGTGAAATCCTTTAGGTATGTGATAAAGAGCTTTATTACAAATCATTGCTTCTCTGATCCTTTAAACTTTGTATTCTTTCCATTCAAGTCAAGATATTAGTGTATCAGCTTATGGAATCTGAATCCTTAACTGAGAAAATTGACTCGGTAACTTGCAGAGATGCAAATTACTTGGCAAAAACTGCATTAGGACAGGAAAAAAACTGTTTGAAAACCAGTTGAAATTTCAGCTCCTTCGTGTGATCAGTGAGGGATGGAGGTATGAATTTGTATGATGAACATAGAATACAAGCACTTCTGATTGTGATTCAAATGGTGTCTCTGCAGTATATTTTTTTTACTATTTGGGATTTGATACTTGTTTGTACTTATCTGGTTAAATTTATTCGTAACCATGCAACTTGCCTCTTCATTCAGGGAAGCAGTTGATGCTGGGAGAAAGTTTCATGGTACAGACCAGGGAAAATCATAATGTGTGCCCATAGCAAATACATTTAGTACTGTGAAGGACTGCAAAAGTAGTAGATGAAAGCTTTGCTGGAATTTCTCTTGCCTGAATATTCTGCAAGAAGCTGCAAATTAGTTGTATTAAATCCCTGTGGGGGAGAAAGCAAAACGAAATGTAAAGAAAGAGTAGAAATGGTATCCCCAGACAAACTGATACTTGGGGCATAAATTTCTTATGTTGAATTCTTTCCGGTTTTGTTATGATTCCATGCGATTTTGGTAGGGTTTTTCTTTGTAGTTGTACGAGTTTTCTAGCTGAAATTCAACACTATCAGAATTTTCTTTTACCCTTTCTTTTGCAGACAATTTTCTTCTCCTTGATTTTCTCCAGAAAAAAAAATTCTCTCATTCCCGATATCATGTAGCTGACGACAAAGAATAAGAAAGTGCCACCTTGATGCATGGTTTTTTCCGGTGCTCCGGAATAACTATTTTTTAAAGTGATTTTATGAGTCTTGGATTTGATTATTTTTTATTAAAAGTGAGTTTGGAGAGTAATTATTCATGTTTACTCAATTGAACTGTAAGTTTCCAAAACTTAAAGTACCAAACTGAAAACTAAGGAGTAAAAGAAGAAGCAGCTTGTCAATTTCCACAAAATTTGGTGTCCATGCTCGATGGTGGATTAAGCTCAAATCCTGGACCTTCCACGAAACTAATTATTGGGTCACAACTGTAATTAAATAAAACCATCGTTTTGAACATGATGTTCTTAGTTTCTTTTTCCCTTAAGAAAGGAAATTCATTCTCTCTGCTTTCTCAATTGTCTTCCCAGAAATTTAGAATTCTACAGAGACCCTAACCCTAAAAAATATGCTGTTTTACCATAAAGTTGTCACCTTTCTATCTCTAAATTAAAACCCATCGTAAATTTCTCTCATAAAGTTCCAAATACTTTCTTTCGGTCCTCAAGATCCAAACAAAAACCCTCCACCAAAATGTCACGAAAAGCACAAGCAGGTTATGGCACAATCCCCTCCACCATGAGCGCAACCACAACCACCACCACCACCACACAATCCCCACAATCACCAACCACCCTGACATTCATCTCACGCGTCAGCACTTCAACTCAAACCCTCATAGCCACGCGCCGTCCATGGCAAGAACTTATAAAGTTATCATCTTTCATTAGCCCTAACAATTATAATGAAGCCCTTTCACGCATCAAATTCAACGTCAATTACTTTCGTGTGAATTATGCAATGATATGTCTTGCAATCTTGTTTTTAAGTCTTTTGTGGCATCCAATTTCAATGATTGTGTTTATTGTGATATTTGTGGCGTGGTTGTTTCTTTATTTCGGACGTGATGGTCCTGTGGTGGTGTTCAATAAAAGTCTTGATGACAGAGTTGTTTTGTGTGTGCTCGGATTGGTTACTATATTGGCGTTGGTGTTTACTCATGTGGGTTTGAATGTTTTGATTGCTTTGATTATTGGGGTGGTGATTGTTGGAGTTCATGCCGCGTTTAGGGGCACCGAGGATTTGTTTCTTGATGAGGAAAGTGCTGTTGAAGGTGGATTGCTTTCGGTTGTTGGTAGTCAGCCTTTGCGACCCACAATGGGTTATACTCGGATTTGAGTGTTGGTTCTGGTGAGTGTTGGTCTGATTTGAAGCATATATTGTTTTGGTGGACTCTTGATCTGAATCGAGGTTTTTTGCACAAGACGTGGAGGATGTAACAGTGGAATTGGGGATCAGAGACTCGGTTTATGTAGTTTGGGATTTTTGATTTGTTGTAACTTCTTAATTGTGTGACATTGCTGGTTGTTAAAGATCAAATTGGGAACGTGTTGGTTGGTTCCGTTTACAAGGAGGTGGTTTTTGTGTGTTTCTGGTAGAATTTTTATACTTTGGTAATTAACTTTGCTGTAGTCGTTCAAGTGTGATTACTAATTTGTATGTTTCAATTACTGTTTATGGAAACTTCTATTTCTTCCTCTAGTACATTGTGAATCATCGAGATGATTAACCAGCTTAAAAATTCTTGTCTCTTGTTCTTCTTATATTGGAGTATTTGCTTAGACTTGTTATATCTGATTGTGGCCAGTTGCAGTGCTGTGATAGTTTCTTGATTTCTTTGTATGTTGGTCATTCTGCAAGATTGTCATGGCTTCTGCTCAAAAACATTATAAGAGCAAGATCTCTTTGAGTAGCATAACCAGGTCTTTACTCATAATACTGGGTTTTAATGCTTTTATTGAGCTAGAGGGAAAGCCAGTTTACTTCCCTATATTATTTTTCACGGTTCTAGTTACCAGGGGATTCTTGTTCTCACAACTGGATCCACAGGGACCAGAACCTTTGGTTTGGGGGCCCAGTCGTCAACGTGGCCAACCACATTTTAAACTGCTGCAGCTGGCAATATAAAAAGCATCGATTCTTTTTGCTTTTTGCGCAGGCAACACGGCTCAGAAGTTCTGTTCTTTGGCTGAGGTCTAGGCGCATTAGCCCATGCCACTTGCAACAGAGTTTACAATCCAAATGAGCAGAAAGTGGTCCCCGCGGGATCAAGTTTTCCCTCTGAAAGGTTCAAATTTATGGAAGTTAGTAAATTCCGTCCCCGCCCAAAGTGGTCGGCATGTCTGTATCCGCCGCAATAATTCCATGTTGTGGTACAGGTTGGCTTCGAGTTGACCTCTTCTGAGATGGTCTAGGTTGAGACATGGGGGCATAATGATTCTCCTGCTATTTCTAGCTCACAACGTGAGAGGGGCCACTTAAATAGCCCAATTAGCTTCATCCATTTCTATCTCCAACCTTTGATAACTTAAAGAACAAAGCATATCATCCCAAGCAAGTTTTCTATGTTGAGTTGCTACTTGCTATCCTTATGAGGTTATTTGCTAAGGATAGGCAAATTCAGAGGGGGTAAATATGTGAAACCATATTTCATTTTCTGCCACTTGAGTTAAATTGAGGGGTCAGCTTTCTTCAGTTGTTCTGTGTTAAGACTAACCTGGAACTTCAATAGAGGAAAAAAAAAATTAGAGGGGGGAAGTATGCGTTGGCTTCCTGTAATATACACGGAGACATGATGGTTGGCATCCAGAACTTAAAAGAGAACTTTTCTCTTTGCTATCTTACACGTGCTCTTAGGTTCATAGTTATTAAATTCAGTTTGACAGGTTGATACTTAATCTGATGGGAAAAAAAAAATCAATTCAGAATTGATTGATTAACTTAAGATTTGATAAAAATCTAGTTTGTTTTCTTTGATTGACTTTGATCAATTTGAACAAGCCTAACCCATAACCTAAATTTCATGTCAAGTCGAACCATGAGTTAAGTTTAATATCAATTTTTATGTTAACCAGGTTTGAGGAAAACAAAAGGGCATGGGGGAGAAAAGAACAGTCCTTTCTGAGTTATTATCTGCTTTGAGGTTGAGTTGAAGGTAATATAGTGTTTACCCAACAATTTCATAATGTTCAACTTTTATAACATAAAATATGACAATGGGATTCTCTTTTGTCAAAGTAATCTTGAAGTCTGCAACAGTTTAATTAACTTGTTGTAGCTACTACAATCTTGAAGTCTGCAACAGTTTGATTGGTGCTTCAGTTGTGAATGATATATGATACAGGCTGGGGTGTGGGTGCAGATATTCCTCCAGCTATTTGTTAGCTCACAGTGATGATTGTTTGCTGGGAGGGAATGTGGGCCCAATTAGCTCGATCCTATCCCATCTCCTACCTCGAAAAACTCGAAGAACGAAGGTGTCTCTCGGGCGTTGGAGCCATTGCTAACCACTAATGTCTTAGGAGTCGTAGCTCGCGCTTTCGAGGCAAAAAGGCTGTTGTTAATGAGTAATTACCACAAATTCTGCTTGTGCAAGAAGCCGTTGTAGTAAGTTGTCTGAATTGGGACAGGGATGGCTCTCTCTGGATAGAGAGACCAATCACTTGGCGGCAAATCTTAAACGCCACGTGGTTGGCTCAGGTACTTCCACATGTAATATACTTGTATGGTTCCAAACAAACAAGCTCTTGTAACCAATTGTGACTCTTTGGCTCTTTTTTTCCTTCTTTCGCGACCGCATTCTCTCTTTCTCTACACAAATGAAAAAAAAATGGCTAATTTGCGCCTTTGCTATTTGCAGATTTCAAACAGTCTATGTAATGAACCTTGGTATGCCGGTAAAGGATCCAGGCTTTATCATGGAAGTTGGAAAACTGCGAGCAACAGAAAGAAAGTCGGCCAACCGATCGACAGACATGTGGGCTGGAGTGGTAGCTGTATCGTTCATTGTCGTAGTACATCTTCAACTACATCAGCTGCGGAAGCAACTGAGCAAGTGTTTCTCGAAGATAGGAGTAGTGTTGAAGAAAAGAAGCAGCAGTTTGAGTATTTGGCGAGTGAGTTTGGATGGAAAGTAAGGAGGTTAGCTGAGAATCGAGATGAGATGAGGGAAGTAGCTCAAATTCAAGCTGAAGCATTTCACACACCAGTGGCTCTCTGTGATGACCTTTTCTTCGAGTTCTTCAAGGTTTTTCCCTGTCCTTTTAATTATCATTGGAAGAACGAGAAAAGGATAGCTATATTGTTATTATCCTTTTTCATAACTGCTGTGTTCATTGCTGTACCACGCAGGCTGAAGTGCTCTCGGGGCTTCTTTACAAGCTTAAGAACTCACCTCCAGACAGGTAAAACCACTGAATCAAGAAATGATAATTACATGGAACAATATGTATAAGTTTGTAATGATGAAACATTGCTAAGAAAGGATTTTAAGCCCTCAGAATGTGAAATCCATTTTTAGCATGCGAACCATTCAAGCCTTGCAGGTGGTTAAAGAATTAAAACCTTTCTTTAATTTTTCTTTTATAGGTCAGATTGGTGCTTTGGCTGATTGATCGCCAGAAAACATGATGATTATCTTAACATTAACACAGATATGCATGTTTGGTCGCTGAGGCTGAAAGGATACTGGTGGGCATTGTGGATGTCACAGCTTTAAGAGATAAAGATGTCCTACAGCACCTTGAAGGAGCAGATGAATACCTTTATATTTCAGGGATAGCTGTTTCCAAAAGTTTCAGGTTCTAACATTCAATCCCGTCAGGGATCTTATCATCTAATAACTGCTTTTTCATGTTATGGCAGTGGCTAACAATTTCTTATAATAACAGGCGGCAGAAAATAGGAAGTGTCTTGCTAAAAGCCTGTGATGTACTCTCCCATCTATGGGGTTTTGAATGTCTTGCCCTCAGGGCATATGAAGATGATATGGGTGCTCGAAAGCTATACACAAATGCAGGTTACAAAGTGGTATCAAGCGATCCCCAATGGGTGACTTGGATAGGAAGAAAACGCCGTGTTCTTATGATCAAACGGTCCAATATGCTTGATTAGCATTTTCTAATATTTTCTGTTGCGGATGTAATCTAAGCATGGGCATGCATCAAGCAATATAAAGGAAGATTCTGCAAGTCTCCTACGGATTGCCTAGCAAGTCCCTAGTCAATAGTTTGTTGCTAGAAGGATTCTTGAACTTCAAATTTGTTGGGACTTGTACTACTCTTGAGCAACCCAATGACTAGCAAAATACGAACCAACTTAACATAAAGGAGACATAAATATCAAAATTTGAAGAGAATGGATCACTTCATAACAGATGCATCTGAATAAGAAAAATACAGCATCTATACTCAAGTAGCTTACACAACAATCTGAAATATCCAACAAAACCATTCGAGGAATTTAATTTCCCTGATATTTCACCGATGAACAAGAGACTTCTTCCATGGATAACATAGTAAATCAATAAGAAAGCTGCCGAGGAAGAAAAAGGATAGAAAATAAACACCTACCTCATTAATCCTCCTCCAAGTTGATGGATTCCCCAAACTTTCCATACAAAATCTTCTTTAACTCAGCCATTTGTGCAAGCACAGAATCTTTCTCTTCCTCAAGTTTTTCCAAGTTCTTACCAGTCACTTCTTTCATCTGCTCTATCCTGGTCTCAACCTCATCCTTTGGAACATGAGCAAAGACTTCTCCAATTTGGAACCGAACCACCTCCTCATCGGTAAGAATCAACTCATTGCTTGCATCCTCCAGATTATCATTGGTTTCCTGAAGAAAAGGAGCTATTGTATTAGTAAAGAAACTAAGAATGGAAGTGACCAGGATACAAAAACAAAATTATACATCCACAAATGCGTTTATAGAACAGGTGCGATGTGGGGCACCTTAGGTCCAAGAGGTGGGTTACACAACAAGACACATCATTTCCTCCCTTCAAACCCTCCCATCCCAGATTACATGGGTGTCAATTCCAGGTATTCAAGACAGTGGCAAATAAATTTACCAACTAGGCTAACTGTAACCCACAAGGCCAACATAGATAGCTTTTCTCCCATTTGCTAATGATGGCCTCACTCTTTATAATCCATGCTGTTGCACTACTAATGGCAACTTGACAGCAAGGAAAAACAATGCTAACACTTGTGTTTTGTTTATTTACAATAAATTTCAACAGCTACATGTATAATTAAGTCAAGGAAATGGGTAAAGAATAAAAAAATCTGTGAAGGGAAATGATATAATCCTTTTTTTGCACAAAGCGTATTAGACTGGATGGACCTTGGTGGTAAAGTATCTGAACAGCCCATTGGAAATTTGAGGAAAAGTTTCTGGAGTTCAGCATTTCTTAAATCTTATAACAGCGTGTTATGTTTAATTTCAGAAACAGGAAGCAAATGAAAGAGACATGTTGGGGAAAGAGGCAAGAAATTTTAACATTTTCTCCGCTTGTTTATGAAGAGTGTCATAACTTATTTTTGGCCCCCGCATGAAAAATAATAAAATCAAAAAAATCAAAAAATATTATCAAAAACATGAATAGTGAAAAAAATGATCTCAGCGCGCCCTAAAAATGGGTAAAATATTATCTTTTTCCCGGATGGTGGACGATCACTGTGACGCCGCACATGTGCGACAGAGAGAAATCTGTTACAAAGGTGCAAATCAAAACATAGAGAATGCACCTTAATCTCTGATGTGGAGTTTACCTTTCCTTAAAAAATTTCCACAAAATCTAATACATGTTGGATGGAAAATTTTTGCACAGCCAGAATATTATCATAAGAAAATAATTATTCCAACTTTTCTTCCTTTCCCTCCTTGATTTTAAAATAAATTATGGAACAAAGAGGAAGATTGGAATTTAACTTTACTGTTTCACTAACTTTGGTTTTGGCCTAGAAGAACAAGAGTCCGCTTGCTCCGACTTAATTTTCTAAGAGCACAGTCTACTGCCATGCTCAACAAATCAAAGAAAACTGAACCAAAAGAGATTCAACAACTTGCCTGTAATACATATTTCAATGCTACAACAAACCAAACCACTCAAGCTCGGATAAGATAAATACGAACCAATAATTCCTTAAGAATCTTCACAAGCTTAGTCTTAACTTCAATTCCCATTAAAAGCACGTGCGAGCGCACAAAGAGAGAGAGAGAGAGAGACCCAAACCCACACCCTTCAGGCATCCATCAGTGTTGAATTTACCAACCTTAACAATCTTTACTCAAAATAACACATTCAAGTCCATTCATTGCAAGATAAACGAGGCAACCCCAACACTCATTAACATTCAGCACAAGCTCAAGCAGCTCACTTTAGGTTGCAAGCACAAGACGTTTTTGACCTGAAATTTGCATAATCCCTTCTACCGTAACAAGCAAACACCACTCTTAATCATGAAAACACCAAGACAGAAAATCGGGCTAACAATTCATATTCAAATCAATCATATTTACCCCTTTAAACACAAACTCCATTTGCTGGCCGCTCTAATTAACCAAAATCAACAATCCTTCTTTTCTTTTTTTATCTACCAATAATATTCAATAAAGATATTAACCTCTTATTCAAAACAAAAAACAATGATAAAACAAACCCATCGATTAAAAACACAAAACCAAAGCTGCCCTTGTTAATAATTCTGAAAACCCATCTCCATATAAATGAAAAGAGTTAATCAGAGTAAAATTAGAGGCATATAAATATACAAAAAAGATGGTACCTTTGCAATCTTAATTTCGTCTTCAAGCTCGTGGAATCTGTTGTTTAATCTGCCAAATTTGTTGATATTCTGTTGATCCTCCCAAGTCACCTCCTTGCCAGATCCACCACCCTTTAACCATTCAACTCATTCTTATTTACTTATTTATTAAACCAAAAAAAAAAAGATAATTAAAAAAAAGGAGGCTGTGTAGGGTTTTGTAGGGGTTTTTCGAATGATTACCTGTTGCATGTTTTGATTTTGAGGAAAGGTTCCAACTTGCAAGCAGTCAGATCACGGGTTGATGAAGTCACTAGTTGCCCTTCAATCTCTCAACAACGCCGGTCTGTAGACAACACACTGAGGTTGAACTTTGAAGATAATTGGTCGCTTTTTTTATACATTTTTTAACTTAGTACTTATAATTTTGCAAATGATGAATTAATCCCTTTTCCAGAATTGATTGGTAACTTCTTCTTTTTTAACAAACCTCAGATATACATGCAAAACCATTGTGGTAGTCTTGTAAATTTATTTTTTATATTAATTTTAGTATTTTTTTTAATAAAAACTCTCTTAAAATCATTTGATAAAAAATATCAAGGTTTTTACCAAATAATATTGTTTTTTATATTAAAAAAGGGTACAATTTGAATGGAAATATGGATGAGAATTCTTCAAAATAAATAAAATTCCTTAGATTTTTGAGAATTTAAGAGTTAAATCAATATAAAAAATATCAATAATAATAAATTTGAGACTACCTATATAGATGGATGGTATCTTAAGATACGTTCTTTATTACGTTTGAATTTCCCTTGTTAATTGTGGTTCTATTGTATTTTATTTCGGTAGTTGATGTTCTAAGATATAGAGAAAATTAATTAGAGATATGAAAGATTTAAGAATAAAAAAATTAAATAAAGGATTAAGTTGCAAAACAAAATATAAAAATATAGGAATTCAATATTGGTTTTTTTTAAATGAAAGGACTAACTAATGTTTCTTATTCAAAATATTAGATTTAATAACAGTTTGATGTTATGATTTATGAAAGCTTTAACTACCGAATTAGTAAGCTGGAGCAGCAAAGCAGTGTCACTAGTAGCATAAGCTTGCAAGCAGTAGCAGTTCGAGGTGGTTTGCAGCTGGAATGAATTGTATAAAACATTACAGAGAATAACATGTTCATTAGGCAATAAGATTGAACAATATTTCTGTACAAATTGTTAACTCTATCTCTCTCAATTTCTTCTACTCTCTTCCTCAAATCTTCTTAAAACCCACTATTTGTTAAGGCTTAACAATTAGTATTGGAGCCAACAATCCCTGACCGATCTTTAAGAATCTATGTTTATTAAAGAACAAGCATGGTGGAAAACAACATGAAAGCTATGGAAGAACACAACAAGATATTTGAAGAACATCTGTGAGACATGTATTATGAGCTTAGAGAAATCATTGTAGTGATTAAGAAAGAAGAAGCCAATAATCAGGACAAACCAAGTCCAACTTCTTTCAAGGAAGGCTGCTAGAAAATGACTAGACTTTTCAAAATTATCCATGTTTGCAATGTGGGGCATTAGATT
This sequence comes from Populus euphratica, assembly GCF_000495115.2. NCBI lineage: Eukaryota > Viridiplantae > Streptophyta > Magnoliopsida > Malpighiales > Salicaceae > Populus > Populus euphratica. Next base: position 672,525 of record NW_011499891.1, read on the forward strand.
TCTGAAATGACATGCTTTAGCTATTCCGTCCTTGCAGGTTTATAAAAAAAGCTTGTTTTGCTTCGTGCTGAAATTAGACTCTCCTTCAAATACAAGATATTATTTGGGTATCAATGCTCTCAAATACCATACAAATGTTCATCCAACTATAAGAGAAAGGAATGTTAATGTTTAGTTCTCATCACATCAAGAACTTATTACAGTAAATCAAAATACTTTTAAGGAGGTAAATTTGTTTTCTTTAAATTAGTTTTGGAAAGAAACAAGAAGTGGGTTTTCAAAAAATTAAAGTTAAGTTTGATTCTTTCAATGAAAAAGAATGTTGCTTATTATTAATTGGTTTTTGAATCTTCTGAAAATGCAGAGTTTGATGAAAAGACTGAGAATTCTAGCGTGATGGTGCAATAAGCTGACACCTATGTGGATGACGGATCAAAGAAAGAAGAGGAGGGTGATGTTGAGGAAGTTGACGAGGAAAAAGAGACTGGATCCAAGAGTAAGAAGATCAAGGAGGATTCTCATGGTTGACAGTTCTGTAACAAACATAAATCTATCTGGCTGTGCAGGCATGAAAAGATCACCAAGAAAGAGTATATTTCTTTCCACAAAAGCTTGACGATGATTGTTTGGTTGTTAAACATTTCTTTAATTAAGGTTAAAGTGGAGTTCAAGGCTATTCTCTTTGTGCCAAAGAGAGCTCCATTTGATTTGTTTGCCAAAAGATGAATAACAGATGAAGGGTCTTCATTATGTACAACTCGCAATAAAATTCTCATGTTGTCACGAAGAACTCAATGGTCAATTTTCATATTTTTACATGGATTTTCGAAGACAATAATCTCTTAAGGAAAGGGTATTGTTACGAAAGCTCAAACTACTGGACTAAAATAAAAGGTTAAGGGAACAAGCTGGAGCCATTCTCTGTCTCCCTCGAATCTTCTTAAAACTTACTGTTAGTAAAGGAAGATCCTTGAAGTTATTTGGTATTTTATTAATAGTTATTTTTTAAAATATTTTTATTTAAAAATAAATTAAAATAATATTTTTTAATTTATTTTTGATATATTAAAATGATACAAGAATATCAAAAAATATTAATTTAAAAAAATTAAAATTAATTTTTTTTAAAACATACTTTTAAAATATAAAAATAAATACGCTCATAAATTTAAACCCATTTTGTAAGAGGAAACGTTTTGAAGTCTCCTACAAGGTTCAACAACTTGCCACTCTCAAAAGCTTATATCCATCTTCCTACGTGCAATTTTCAACCGATCTTGGCAACATTCAAAGAGAGATATGGTTAAAGATCATTAGAAACTTCAATTCAGGATCATTGGGGGACATTTAGAGAGAATACAGACCGTAAGTGATGTGGCTCTCTAGAATAAATGAAATCAAATATATTCATTCGTGTAATCATATGCATGATTCAAAGCAGTAAGCAAGTAATGGATTTGAAGATCACAGTAAGGTTGCAGATGTTGAAAATCCAACAAGATATATTTTTTTACTGAAGACGTAAGTACTCAAGAAGGGAGAGAGATTAGATGTATATTTTGTGACTCTTGGACTTTTCGACAATATGACAATTCCATCACGAAGTCCTTTGCCGAGGAACCCACGGATGCTGATACTTTTGTTGGCGTTGAACCAGGACAAAACCACAAGTTTACTAAGTTCTGCAATCGCAAAGTTGGGCTGACGGGCTGACCCCGGCACATTATTTCCAACTACAAAATTAGAGCCACAGGGAGAGAGACAGAGAAAGCAGTATTCATCAATTATAAGCACACAAAACACAAGCTGTGATATCATTTCCAAAAACAATGACTTCATTAAATATTGACAAACAATTTATCAAATATAAACTAACAATTTTAGGGAAGCAATGAACTGTCATGCAAAAAGTGGTAGGCTTCCAAGAAAGTCCATTGCATAGTTCAGATTACCCCCTCCCCCAAGAACATCAAGCAAATAAGTCAGTAGTTATTACGAGTTGAGTAGATTAGATTTTTATTCAGCAAGCAGAGGAAGTGCTTTCACATTGTCATGAGAAAATGGGAGTTGAGGTATAAGAGTATGAAATATGACAGTGTCCACTAAGTTGATATAGAATTATCTAAAAACTAGAATTGTTTTGCATCTGGCCAAAAACATCATTGATCAAACAAAAATATTAGGCCACATGACATGCACACCTCTGGATACCTGTTACCGTCACTTATCATTCATCAATATATGTATCTCCCTTTGTTCCAGTAAAATTACATATTACTTGAAAGATAGGGTTTAATGCCCGTTGATTGAAGATAGAGTATATTTAAATTTTCCTAGCAGATCTTGGTATGGGAAATATTCACCTTATGGACACCTGACAAAGATGCAAGATTCATTTTGATTCTTAAAGTTTCAGGAACCATTCAAATCATTCCAACCAGACTTCCTAGGATTTAAAAAATTGCAGCAGATGGATGTTCCTGTGAAAAATTAGGAACCATTCCAATCATTTTGAGTTGGCATCCTTAGGCATATAGAAGGATAATTCTATAACAATTTAATTTCAAGTGGCTCAGTACAGTAGTTACAAGCTCAAATCTGTTCTTGATCTTTTATGCTTTCAGGGCCATAATAAAGGGCCGGGGTGAAAAAATAGAGCTGACACACTTGAAGAGAGATGAACTCACCTCAGTTTCACTACCAAGATCGAGTTTCTTTATGAGATACTTCTGGATGAAAGACACGGGCATTTTACCATCCCTGTGATGAGAAAGTCAAGAAAAATTGAACATTTGGTAATTGAGGATAAGTTCTATGTCAATCGATGGCTTCATCATATTTGACCTAGAATTGATCAAAGTCACAAGTATAACCATCAAGTGAACAAGGCAAAACAAAGCCAATCAATGATGAGAAACAGTTTGATTTTCAAATACTAAAAGCACAGTTAGACCAACCAGGTTTTAGAATACAAAACAATAAAATCCGTACACTTACTGAAATAACCAACATATGAAAGGCCTAATATTTATCAATTGTAGCAGATGGATAAAATATGTAAATATTTCATCCACATTCTGGGAAAACAAATGCTTGGACCATAAAATCATATAATCTCATGTAAAAACCTTGATGCCGTTTCTGTTTTGCATCTTCAAGCAAAGAACAAAGACCCACTTTCTTAGCCTGTCAAAAGAGATTATGAGATAACATGGTGGCCAAACTTCAAAGTTACCCCTTCAAAAACTGAAATAGTTTTCAAATACACAAATGAAGAAAAAAATGATATATATAATGCAGAATAAAGCAAAATGAAATAAAGTTAAGAGGGTAAGAAGACTAAAGAAACTCACTTAATCCTCAAGTAGCATGTGGATATCGGTGGCAAGGAAGCATCTCTTTTCCTGGAGACATTTACCATATAATTAGTGACAAACATTGAAGCAGTCAGCAAACCAAACTTAACAAACTTAGATAAAGTAACATAAATTAGAGACAGCCTGAGAAGCAACTTACTGGTCTTCAGAGGCAACCAATGAGAACCATATTGGACCGTTTCTTCTATTGCTCTTAGCTCCTGCAGCATCTACCATTGCTTGAGCTGAGGCACTCAACCCCTCAGGCACAACTGCCCTTTTTTGTGCTGCTGTTAACCTTCTTCGCTTCACTGATACAGGAAGCGAATTTGTTCCATTCTTGTCATCTAGGACTCTTATTTCCTGTCCATGCTCATTTTTTGTTTTAGCCATATATATGTCACTGTATTGACCATTGGGTGATTCTGCTCTGGATTCATACAGTTGAGGTTTGCTATCAGGGCCATCAAGCAGGCCAAATTTGGCTAGAGACAGTCCTTGTGAATGCAACTTGGAGGACTTGGTTCTGTTAGCAGCTTCAACAAGACAATTCAAGGGCGTCCATAGATCAGCCTTCCCTTCAATCATTTGAACATCATCATCCTCACCATCATCATTAGGTCTTTGCTCAGTAGAAGGTTCAGCCACAGAGGAATCCTGCATTAATTTAACAAGGAAAAAATTATTAATATAGTGAAAATATTTTTTCCAGCAAGAACTAGCTTGCACAACTTCAAGGTGGAATTTCAAGTCATCCAAGCACAAAGAATGAAACAATTGTCTCCTTTACCAGCCTTTTCTTTTGAATACTTTTGACAGGGAACCCTGGTGAGCTCAAATTATCTTTGGCAGAATCTTCATTCTTGGATTCCTCAACAGTAAAACTGCATCCTCGTAATGCAGCAGCCTTTCTGGCACCAGCTTTATATCTCCTTCCTGTCAAGCCAGTTTGAATTGGCACTTTGGAAGTGCTGACCACCAATGACGATAATGATCTCTCCTTTCTTTTTGCTGGCAATGCAATTGAAGGAATAATTTCAGGAGCCTTAACTTTTCTTCTCTTGAAAGGAAATATTTTAGCCCTTATATCTTGCAAATTATGGTCTGCCCTGCATACAAACATGAAAATTCCAGTGCAAAAAATCAGTTTTCTATAAACACGAGAAAACTTCATAACATGCATTCTGAGCTAAATGTTTTCCAGGAAGTTTGTCAAAATGCATGTCGTGGCCAGGAAGAGTTGTTTAACTAAAACACCATCTTGAATTGAGCAGATTTCTTAAGTTAAGAAGTTTTGCTCCATCTTTAAGGAAGATTTACCAAAACAAATCAATTTACAGTTGTTAAGGTAAGTAGAATTACAGTTAGTGAAGCTAAAATCATGTGAAAGGATTTGCAGAGAGCTAGTCTATATTGCCAAAAATAATATGTAAACCATATCAAATTCAATCAAAAAGAAATTCACCATAATAGAAGTCTGGCGATTTGTGGCACTTCATAATTTATAAAGATCGAAAGGAAAAAAAGTGCCTGTAACTGTGCAAGTATGTGTCAGTTCATCTTTATGGGTGTGTGACTTGGTTATAATTTATAGAAGGACTAACCTGAGTTTGTCTACTGGAAGACAACCCAGATTCATATTGCATACAGGACAACAATCTACCACTTCATCCGAGAGCTTTTCATATATGCATTTCCTGCAGACTGGGTTGGAATTCAAAACTAACTCTTCAGAAACAGATCACTGAACAACCAAAGATTTCTAGACTGAAAAGGAATTAGAGGGTATAGCTTGTTCAAGACCAGAAGATTGTATCTAACATCTTAGATAAAATAATCAACACGAAAAAGTATCAGAAGGATGCACCAGTACTAAAAGTCAGTAACAATAACAGTTCAAGATAACATGCATCCCAAATGATTAAACAGGGAAAATTATCATAGTTAAGCACAGTTCCATTGAATTTTTTCCACTCCATTGTAATTCGCATGCATAATCTTAATATTCTCAATTAATGATAAGAGTAAATTTATTGATGTAGTCAACAAACAACGACCAGATTGTCCCTTCAACACTGGTATGAAATATATTGAGTCCTACTCATATCAGCATTAATCAACAAAACACCCATGGTGAACTCAGTCAATTGGGGAGTACATGCCCATCAGTGGACTTTGACAGATTTTAAGATTTTGTATGAACTTGAAGTTTATGTTTATTTAAATAACTGACAGAGGACAGAATGCGGCAATATGAAGTTATTATTAATCATTGCCCACAAAGGTACAACAAAAATTCAAATTAATTCACAAATGTATTTTATACTTTAATTTTCTATCGGAAACTGAGATCAACAAGAAAGAAACCAAAGCTTTCTATGTGGTGCAGAGCATGCATCACAGAACTTTACTACCTCAAGCCTAAAAGAACAGACTAACAGAGAGTATTTGGATATTCCTTCCACCCGATGCAAGATAACAAATTCAAGTATGCATATCGTTGTCATGATATTATGCATGCACTGTACAAAGTTGAAACCGAAATCATCAAGAAAACACTATTCAGCACTACGTGGCTAAAGGTCATTAAAAAAACTCAAAGCTATACATGCATGAACCAAAAGCAAGAATACACAAGTTTTCAGAGAAATGGGAATCTACAACAATAAACACCAGATAAAGAATATAAACGCAATTAGGATTGCACTCCATATCCATTGATAAAAATCAAAACAAACCCCTTCTCGACATTGAATTACCAAATTGCAACATCCATACAAGCCATGATAAGCAAAGCAAACACGAAATTGAAAAACAAGAAAAACCCAGATCAAGAAACAACAACTCAAATCATACCAGCCAATTCCACAAGAATCCCAACAACCCCAGATCAACACAAAATTTCACACAAGAGGGGGTAAAAGAAAAACTTACACGTATGGAGACACGAAAAAATCGTGGTAGCTTCTTTTAAGAGCTTATTGCAAAGGGGGCATGTCATGCATGCCTCTAATATCTCTCTTTTAACTTTCACAATCTGTCCTGACATATCCGTTCTCTGTGTCTACGCTAATACACTCAGGGCTGGAAAAGACTTAATAAATAATAACACTAATAATTAAGAAAGATCTAAAGACAGAAAAGTGAAGAAGTAGTAGTAGTCGTCGACGTGTGGGGTTTCTTTTTGTTGGAATTTTTAGGACACGAAAAGGGCTATGAGTTTGAGTGTTTTCCTTTTTGCTTCGACGAAATCACATGAAAGGTTAGGCGGAAGCAACGAGTGTGTGTTCTTCTTGTGTTTTGTTTTGTGTCCAGCCTTAGCTTGTTTTAAGTTGATCCACATAAAAAATATTAACGTTGACTAGACTTGAGTTGATTAATTTAGATTAACTTGGTGGTTTAAATCTGTTTGAGTTAACTTTAAATAATTAAAAAAAAATGATACCGTTTTTAATAAAAAAAAATAACAAACCTTGATTGATTTATAACTCATGAGTTTACTTAATAATATAGTAACTTGTGGATAGTATTTTTAAACCGGTTTGGTGGTTGATTTATTTTAAGACTTGTGTTGTGGATTTTGATCTAGTCATTCAAGTTAATTTTAATTTTTTTTATAAATTAAAATAATATTATTTTAATAAAAAAATAAAAATTATCAACAATTTATAACAGGATTTTATCATATCATATGAATTTTTAACTATCCTTATTTTTTTACAAACTTAGTCAAGTTCTAGTCTCGGATCAGCTAGATTTTAGATCAACTCGTTGAGTTGGATTGCATTTTAAAACTATATTTTTAGGTTAATCCAATAAAATAATGTGTGTTTGATATTGTGTTATATAATATGTTTTTAAAAAAATTAAATTTTTATTTTTTTATATTAGCATATTAAAATCATAAAAAAAAAAAATATTAATTTAATATTTTTTATATAAAATACACCTTTAAAATACTTACAAAATTAAAAACTACAATACTCTCATCAGTAATATTGATAACTATATCTACTTAAAAAAAATAAGTTAATTTGGATTGATGCTACCTATAATATTTAAAAGAAATGTGATTGAAAGGAATGTTTTATCTTTCTAAAACGAGTTCAAATTAATAGTGGAATTGCTAAATAGGGTAAAATACAGAAATATAAATTAAGAATTGTAATGTGAATTTGGGTCAAAATATTCTATCGATGGTGGAAAATATTCCGTTTGACTCACACTTGAGCCTCCCGCCTACGAACCAAGGTGTCCACGCCCTTTTGTCGGAGGACGATCACGTCCTCCTCCCTGGGGGATGTCAGCAGTGGCTTCCACATTTTTCACATATCTTCCATCATGTGCACCAATTGAGAGAAGAGAACACTGCCATTAATCTCTTAAGAGTTTTTATTGTCTTTCATGGTAGCACGAGCACCTCTTCGTTAAGGGTGCTAAGTGTTAAAACAAATTCAATTAACACAAAATAAATATATCATTTAGCTTAAACATAAAAAGTTTATATATAGATTAAGTTAAAAATATTATTTTACTTTTAATAAATAAAAAAAGATAAATATATTATTTAATATCTTCCCTCAAGTTCATGATACGATAATTACAAGTATCAAGAGTTTGCCAACTACAAAATAAAAACAAGAAATGAAATGCAACTTGATAAAGAAATCTGCAATCTGCAAAGAAAAAAACAAAAAGCAAAGTAATGGTGTTATACTTGAGATAATGACAAGTAAGATAACAATCAATTTCAATGTGCTTAGTTCGTTCATGAAAAATCAAGTTGTGAGTAATCTAAATAGAACTCTAGTTATCACAATACATAGGAGCAAGATGAGAGAGTGAAACTCTCATATCCGCAAATAATCAATGTAACTAAATAATCTCTTTAGTAGTGGATGTCATAGCACGATATTCTGATTCGGTTAAGGATTGAGAAACAATAAATTATTTCTTGGTCTTTCAAGAAATAAGAGAATTATCTAAAAAATACAGAAATCAGTAACCGATTTGCGATATATAAGATCACTGTCATGATCAGCATCAGAGTATGTATACAGCTTCAAGAAAGAGGTGGATGAAAGTACAATACTATACCTAAAGATATCACAGAGTATGAAGAACAGTTGTCAAATGAATAGTATTAGGAGAAACAACAAACTGAATAACAATATGAACATCATATACAATATTTGGATGAGTAATAATGAGGTATACCAAACTCTCAACAATAATATAATGTAAAATAGGATTTGTTAAAGGTAAACCATCAAAAGAATACCTTACAGTAACTTTAATGTGAGTGTCTATAGTCTTGTTATTAGTAAGTTTAGTCCGCTCAAGAATATATGCAACATATTTTGACTGATAAAGAAGGTAATTTCTAGATAAGTAAGCTACATTGATACCTATGAAATATCGAAGACAACCCAAATTCTTCATTTCAAACTATCTAGTCAGCTTTGTTTTCAAAACTGAGATACCATTAATGTCATCACCAGTAATAATCATGTCATCAACAAATAAGGATAAAATGATGCGATCTGCATCAATGCATTTAATAAAAAAAATAGATTCATGACTACTATAAATAAATCCAAGAGATGAGATCACAACAGAAAATTTCTTAAACTAAGCATGAGATGCTTGTTTAAGATCATATAACGCTTTTTTGAGCTTATATACATACCCAGAGTCATGTGAAACACCAGGAGGAGACGTCATATAAATTTCTTTTTGAAGATCTCCATTCAAGAAGGTGTTTTTAACATCAAGTTGTGAGATATATTATTGACGAATCGAAGTTACAACAATAAGAGTACAAATAGTAGTTATTTTTACAACAGGGACAAATATCTCCTCATAATCCATATCATACTGTTGACAGTATCATTTTGCAATTGTATCCCATCAGAATTAGTCTTGATCTTGTACATCCAACGACAACCAGCAACATTTTTACCAGAAGATAGAGGAACTAAATATCAAGTATCTGTTTTACATAAAGCAAAAAGTTTCTTATCCATAACTTGTTGTCATAGAGGATCAAGAATTGTTTCTTTATAGGAAGAGGGCTCAGAAAGACAATAAAACTAGCTGTGTTTGAGATTAAGTCTCGGTCCTCATTCCATAAAACCAACTCCGAAACTATGTTAAAACAAATTTAATTAACACAAAATAAATATGAATATGAAAGAAAGGAAGGCTAGAATTCTTCTTTATTAATTTGTAAAAAGTATATATTATTTAACTTTTTAACTTAAATACAAAAGGCTTATATATAAAATGAATTAAAAATATTATTTTAATAAATAAAACAAAATGAATATATTTATCACTAACCACCTTTAACCACACCTTCTTACCAAAAGTATCTTCGTCTTCTAATACCAAGAGGCGCCCCTCCTCAACCCGGGAGCTTGTGCACTAACTCCTCTCTTTGTATTCTTGCCTGCATTAATTACCCTTGTTTTTTTTCTAGAAAAGTATGGCATGACTCAAGTATTCCACTTGGACTGTTATTAATCAGCATCCTCGTGTGCTTCTTTGACTCCATGAATTCTAGAGTCTATATAATGAAAATCTTTGTGAATGGAACTCTTGTGATTGCTTTTGACAAATTCTAGATAATACACCAACCCTGAGAAAGAGAAGGCCACAGGTGGGGATGCATGGATTGGAATGGAAAGTCAAGATCGGCACCTACCGTAGTTTTTCAGATTATAGTAGTTGTTATTTTTTAAAATAATTTTTTATTTAAAAATATATTAAAATAATATTTTTTTATTTTAAAAAATTAAATTTTTATATTTGTATATTAAAATAATTCAAAATCATAAAAATTTAATTTAAAAAAAATATTCAAAAATATTTTTTAAATATAAAAATAAACTCAAGCTAAATATTTTTTTGCAGGAGCATAAGTCAAGTCCAGCACTTGTGTTGTATCATATAGTTTATTAATAATTTTGTTTTTATTATTAATATAGATGTTTAGATAAATTTGTATCTGCTCTCAATTAATTCCTTAAATTCTTAAATTTAAATTTATTATTACATAAACCTTCATCCACAAGTTCTTAAATTTAAATTTACATGCTCTCAGTAAATAGCATTGATGTATTTGAATTTAATACTCTAAAATTCAAATTTTTTAAAAAATATATATTTTTCAAACACAAAAATATACAAACTTTTAATTCTAAAGCACTGAATGTTTAATCCGTTTTGAAATTAATGTATTTTTTCAGAAAGCTGAAAGTTGGTGCATCAACATTGTAAAGTACATGCTAGTAAAACCAGAGCAAATTACAAATTTTGGACTAAAGTACTTGATTTAAAGTTTTCAAAAAGTTGGCTCACTTAAACGGTGTTAAATTAGTGTACTAATAATGTAATTATCCCAACAGAAGATTTTGAGGAAAAAGAGAGAGAGATTTCTCTAGACGAGGTAGCTTAGAAAGGTTTGAGATGCCCTGAAATAAATAATAGTTGTTCCAATGGAACCTTTTCTTTTTCCATTGATATGCTATCTAAACGATGACAAGTATTGAGATAAACAATTAGGAAAATGGTATCGAACATAGGTTGTAAGGATGACAGAGAGTATCGATGAAGTGTCTACTAATAAAAGGGTTTCAAGCATATCGAGTGAAGGTTTTATTGTAGACGCATATAATTCATTCATTTGATAATAGAAGGCTGGAGTCAATATGTCCTGCAGAGAATCTGTTGATTTGGCTTCAAGTTGATGTAGAGAATCTTGAAGCTTCTTCCATGCAGAGGCATAATGCAGCTTCTAATTGATCTGGATTGAACATTTGCTTTCTCCAGATAGGAATTAGTTATAGCTGAAAATATTTCTGAATGACTTAGTTAGAAAATCTGTAGGCTTGGAATCACGAGTAGATCAATGCAGATACAAGAGATTAAGCACAGCAAACTCCAAAATGGAAGTGAGATTGTCTTTGGAGTGTTTTGCCAATTCCTCAGTGATGAATCTCAAAAGTTGTGAGATATGGAATTGATTGTGGAGGTTGAGTTGAGAAGAAGATAACATGTTAGCTAAAGATTCAAACTCAACTTAAGCAGGACCCCTTGATCAAAGGCAATTGAATTAGTTAAATAATGCAAAATGGAGAATGTGAGAAATATGTATTTATTAATGCATTTGAACCTGCAATTGGAGAATTAGAAGCTAGAGGAGTTGTGTTGAATGCTTCGGAGTTGGAAGAAGATCCATTCTTGTGTGGTTCTGTGGTGGTGGGGATATCTGAAACTTCATTAGGGAGTGCAAGAGAGCCTTTTCCTGATTGAGAAGCTACATGCGGCACTAGTCCAAGGTCTCGAATAGATTCTTCTGATTCAGGAATCACTTTGGAATCTTGTAATTCTTCCTGAGAATGAAAATTAGAAACATTTTCCAGATCCAAGTTTTAAGTAACATTCATTAAAAGTCCTCTTGATTGAGGCAGACAAAAAAGAAAAAACCCAACAGTTAGATGAAGAAAATTAACTTGTACAGGAAAGGATGGATCAAGACTCGCCTCCAAAGAGATGGAATAAGCAGTAAACATCTGGGACCCCAAGGACTCTCCATCATCCTGTCCTCGTACTCGGGGAACTAGGTCATCTGCCCTAGAAGTTTGGAGATCCCGTGCCCGCTCTCTCTGCTCTCCTTTCCTTTTTTTGGGCAACGCAACTGAAGGCATAACTTCAAAAGCTTTAACTTCTCTTCTTTTAAAAGGAAATATTTTGGCCCTCATATCTTGCAGATAATTGTCTGGCCTGCATGCAAACACGAACATCCCAAAACAAACATTTTATTTTTTGTCCTTTTTAAGTAGACAATAAAATCTCATTATTGTCCTGATCCAAATGTTTTCTGGGAAGTGGAAGAAAATTCCAAGCAGGACTCCTTGAATAAGAAGTTCAGCTCTTGTCTACTGCAACCAAATAAATCTATCTACTATTGGTTAGGGCATCAAGCAATACAATCAGTGAAAACAAAATCATGTCAATAGGGCCGCGAGTCTATGTTGCCAAAAGCAAACATCCACAAACCAAATCAATTTCAAATGAGCCAATCATCAGATCAGAGTATATAGATTTAACAAATAACAGTTACTATATATTACTGATCAATAACCAACCTCAATCACAATCTTAAAGTTCAGGGAGCCAATACTGATAGATACTTAGAGATCATATAACCTTTTCAATTGTGCTTTAGAAGAAGTTACTTTTATGCCATTTTGGAACCTAAAAGATAAAAGTAGTGCCCCTACACACAAGTGTATATACCAAAAGCTAACCTGAGTTTCTCAGTCGGTAGACGACCTAGATGCATATTGCATATGGGACAGCAATCTACCTTTTCGTGAGTGAGCTTTTTGTATATGCATTTCCTGCAGACTGGTATGCATTTCATAAACTCATCAGAAAGAGATCACTGGAAGAGAAAAGATCACTCGATAGAATAGGAAGATTCAAGATTAGATATAACACCATAGATTCAAATAATCAAGAAAAGATGATCAAAAGGATTATATCTCAAATACAACATAAAAGGCATATAAAATTATTGGCATAGTCATGAAGCTTTGGAATCGATGGTTATGTCATGGGGTAATGTGTACGAGTAGGAAGTTCTTCTTAAACAGTGTCCCAAACTGCCCACAGTTATAAAGATTAGTAAGTATGATTAATTATCTCTGCAGCGCTTGTTACTAATATAGCATATGACCTAACAAACAAAGTTTTCTATTTGGTATAGAGAATGCATTGCACCAATTGTGCCAACACAAGCCTAAAGGAAAGGACTAACAGAGTATTTGAAAATTCTTCCTTGATGTTTTTATAACAGATTCATGTGTACATAAACAAACAAATCAAGAAACGCAAAGCAAGGAAGACCAGATCAATAAACTGCAAAGCAACTAAAGAAATAACCCAGATTATTATATTTATTTCCACTGCAACCTTGACAGCTTCAGATTGAGAAAAAAATCAATCACACAAGAACAAAATATAAAGCAAAAGAGTAAACCTTACAGGTATGAAGACACAGAGAGATTGTGGTAGCTTCATTTAACAGGTGATTACAAAGAGGGCATGTCATGCATGCCTCTAGGTTCTTCCTCTTCACTCTCACTACTTGTTCCACCATCTCTTTCTCTTGACTATAGAGATAAACACAAGTGCACAACATTATTTTCATGCTAAAATAATGGTGACAATCACCTAACGTTTTAAGAGAAAAAGAAACTAACATTCTTCTTCAACTGAAAACTACTATTGACAACAGTCAGAGAAACAAAAATCATAATACCAAGTCATATTTGACTGCCAATACGAAACAATAAAAAAAAAATTGCAGTAATGACAGAAAAGAGGAGAATACAGGGATCACATTGTACCCATTAAAGCTTAAAGCTTTAACAGCTCCATATTTCCAAAGAAACAAGCTTTCGAACTACTAAAAAAGACAAACCATCACAGCTAAGCAACGAAACTGGTCTAAAAACAGGAAAAATTCAAGACCCTTTAAAGAAGGGAAGGAGTGGAAAAGCAAAACGCAAGCGGGTATTTCTGTGAGACTGAATTGAGTTTTAAGGGGAAAAAAAGTTGAAAACTTTTCCTTTTTCCCATATTTTCTCAGGAACCAAACAAAAAGAAACAAACCTTCTCTCATCCATATCTTCAAACAGCACAATGTGAAAAAAAATACAATAGGATTCCGGTAATTCAATCTTCAAACTTGTGTCAAGAGTGCCAGTTTCAATTTCTGTGTTCAGAGGGAAAGTGAGGAGTAGAGGTTTGTACTGATTTGGGATGGTGGAATACAGAGAGTACTGGCTCCGTTGCCCGCGCTCGGCTGTGGGCATGTACTCGAGGTGTCAGCAACGATCTTGTGAGTATATTTTTCGAAAAACAACAGGTGTAAACTTGTAATGTACGACCCGTTCGAAATTAATATTTTTATAATTCAATTTTGACCCTTTAGCTTTTAATTTAATTTTTATATGATTTAAAATAAAAAATTAAAAAATCAAAGATTTATTTTGATAAAAAGTATAATTTGTTAACTTTCATAAAAATTAAAAACTATAATATATCTTTATCATTCTAGCTTTATTTTCAAGATAATATTTACCTTCAAGATAATCCCTATCTTTTTTAAGATAATCCTTACTTTCAAGTTAATCCTTACCTTCTTTAAGATAATTCTCAAGATAATGATAGTTATCTACTTTTAAATTCGATTTTAATTTAAACTTAAAAAAAAAAAGAGTTTAATTGAGACTTTATTTTCACAAGGGAATGAAACTCTTATACTATAAATACAGATCTCAGAAAGAAGAGAAAAAAAAAAAAGAGGGCAATTAACCCAAGAAAAGAAGAGCAAAACACAACGAAACCAGAAAAATAAAAAAAATCAGAGAAAATTAACCTAAACACAACCCAAAAACAGAGCAAAGGAGAAACACAAAAAAACAGAGCATAAATACAGAGAAAGAAATAATACACGGGGAGTCAGAGAGAATAAAAGAGCAACAATACACAGAGACGAGTATTGACTCTGCCATTGCCTTCGCCCCTGCAAACAACGAAAATCAAGATCAAAGCAAATTCCCAGCAGGCCGGCCTTTTCATCATTTTCTCAGTTTCAAAAGTTGCTGTGAAAACAAAGAGAACACGCAGACAATTGAACACAGAAGGAAGATAAGGGGAAGCAATAGGAGAATCCATCAGTGCTGCACGCATCAGCGTCTCTCGAAGCAGGTACGCTCTCCATCAGTGCTGCACGCATCAGCGTCTCCCGAAGCAGGTACGCTCTTCCCTTTCTCCTTTCATTCCCTGCATATTGAATTTGAAAACATTGTGCGAAGGTAACTTAATTACCTTCGCATAGTGCAGCACGCGTGAAGTTACTTCACGCGTGCAGGACTCAGCCTCACTGGCTTAGGCCAGTGACCGGGCTAGGCTGGCTGGGCTGAGCCCAGCCCCTGTGGGGCTGACCTGAGCCCAGCCATCAATATATATAATGGGCTGGGCTAAGCCCAGCCCAGTCAGAAAATAGAAAAAATAAAAAGTAAAAAATAAAAAAATAAAAAAGTAAAAAATAAAATATTTCAAAGTGCAAAAATTAAAAAATTAAAAAATATAGGCATGAATAAAAAATAATGTAAATTTATTGGTTTATTCACTGACGCCAGAGTCAGGAATAAAAATACCAGTTTAAATTTATATTATTTTTCATTCGTTATTTTTAGCTAGAAAAAAATAAAAAATATGTACATGTATAAAAAATAAGTTTATTTTTTTTCATTTTGTTCACTGACGCCAGAGTCGGGAATAAAAATAACTGATTTAAATTTATTTTATTTTTTGTGTGATGCGTAAAAATAAATTTATTTGATTTGTTTATTCACTGACGTCAGAGTCAGGAATAAAAAAAATAACTAATTTAAATTTATTTTATTTTTTGTGATGTGTAAAAATAAATTTATTTGATTTGTATATTCACTGACGCCAGAGTCAGGAATAAAAAAAAATATATCTGATTTAATTTATTTTTTTTTTGTGATGCGAAAAATTAAATTTATTTGATTTTTTTATTCACTGACGCCAGAGTCAGGAATAAAAAAATAATTGATTTAAATTTATTTTGTTTTTATAGCTACGTGATATTTACCAACGCCAGAATTGAAAATATTTGTAGTTAAATATTCACTGACGCCAGAGTCAGGAATATTACACGCAAAACCACCATAGCATAAACTAACAAAACATTAGCAATTATTGACAAAGTCAGCAATGCAGCCTGCCTTAGGCAGGACGCTAAAAGGGGTGATAATATCTTCCCTTTTGCGTAATCAGTCTCGAATCATAGAATCTCTGTTGACCAGTTAGGGTTCCTAGTAACCATAATACTATGTGGCGACTCCTTAAACAAAGATCATTCACCATCAAAGAATTGGATGCCAGAAATCCGTTCTTTCCAAAAAAATTATATTTTTAAGGCCGTCGCGATGTCAGGGTGTGACAAATATGATTAAAAAAGATATATAGGACGATAATGTTTCAACTTTGTTTTTCAAAAAAAAAAAATTAAACTATGTTTTTTTAACGTTAAAAAAACTGTTAAAAAAATACATAAAGTAAATAACTTAATAGTATTATTAAATAAGTTTTAAATTTTTTTTTTATTATTAATATAAGTATTTGAATTAATTACTAATTACATAAATTCTAAAATTAATAATTATATTAATAATTATATAAATCTTTAATAGCTATGAGGTTTATAAAATTTAAACTATTAATTTTTAAAAAATAAATATAAAATCTGATCATTTAAGTTATATTCTTCAAAATTATAAATATTTAATTTTTTACCTAGTAATGTTTTAGTTGTTATGATATAATAAAATTAATTTGACAAATTTAAAAATAAATTATATAATTAATAAATATATAGATTGATTTTTTAACAAAAATTAAAATAATATTTTTTAATATCAAAACAGTAACAAATTTGACCAATCTTAATTAACCTTGATTAATATTTTAAATTTAATAAAAGTTACAACCACAATAAGTTATTTGTATAAATTTAAGACTAAATTAAAAATGAATTAAAAAAATTAATAAAAAAATAAAAAATTATTTGACACATGTAATTCATGCCTCCAACATGTTTGCAAGGACACCGCATTAGAAAGAGACGTGTTTGGCTTTCTTTGAGCTTTAACGATGACGTTAATGTCATTGAAATCATCTTGGTGATGACACATTTCAAGGCAGGGTGGCGAGTTTGGGTGGAGTCCATTGAGTCGGCCATGGTCATGGTCATGGTCATGGCTCTTGGGTTTGGCCACATTGCTTTTTTCTTTTATTTTATTTTAAAATATATTTACAATTTATAAACCAGAAAATGGCAAGAAGCAGTCATCTGAATTTCTAAGGTGTCTTGAGTTTTTCGGAAGGAAAATCAAAGTCGCTGTTGTCTACATACATATAGGGATTGCTTTGTTTTTTTGTATAATTAGATTTGATAATTGTTTAATTAGCAATTCATGAAGTTCAATCTTGATTGAGAATTGCTTATATTTGATGTTTCAGCTTTTGATTTTAAAAATAATATGTATATATATGTTTGAGAAAGAAATCGAATTAATTTGAATTAATATTTTAAAATGTTTTAAAATTTCTTTAAATTAGCAATTATTTTCTTTTTCATTCATCGACATTAGGGTTTTTATAGCGACATTATACGTATTTTGTCAAATATTTGAGTAAATCATAAATTAATCTCTAAATTTTTACAAAATGAATCAAATATCCTTTTGGTTTAAAAAATAATCGATTAGTTTCTATATCTTTAAATCACTTGATGACTTGATTATTTCTGTGTATTTTATATTTTATTTTATTTTTTATTCCAAAAAACAGAAAAATAAATAAATAAATGATATAAAAAGATTAATGAAAAAGATATTTTAATTTCTTGGAATAAAAAATAAAAAATTAAGCATGATAAACATTAACTAAGGGATTAATTAATTAATTAAAAGTTTAAAACTAGAAAGATTATTTGATTTCTTTTGAAAAAGGAACTAATATTTACAATTTTCTCCAAATAATTTAACCCTCAAGTAAGGACTAGATCAATTATAAACTTTAATTAAACCAAAAGATTAATGCCATTGCCCTGCCTCCTGAAAGAGTTAAACACATCATCTAATCAAGTCTCATCATAATAATATTTCCCTGCACTAGTTTGTGATATTAATTATTCACAAATTCATTTGATAGCAGAAAATTCCTAAAGAAGTTTTTAAGTAGAATAATAATTGTCCATGATCACGAGGAAATCAACTTGACAATTATTCCTCGTTTAAAATTAATGATTGAGAGTTAAACTAGCACTTTAAAATCTATGAAATAATATATTCCATATTCCTCATGTCCAGACTTTTTATTTTTTCACCTACCCTTTAGTAATATTTTTTTTATGAAACAAACCTTAATAACAAATTCAATTGTTTGTTAATAATCTTAAATATTTTTTTTTTAACATTACCTCATGCAATTTATTTTAATAAATGGTTTGAATTTTGTCATTTTTTGGATATATATATATAAGAGAACAGTTTAATACTTATATAGACTTCTTTTGGTCCATAAGATAATGCAATGAATTAATTGCTTGTTCTTACTTTCCGGGAAATATTCCCATAAGGATTAGGTCTTAGATTTTGCTCTCTTTCCTAATCCAAAAACTATTGTCATGCAAAATATTTAAGATGAAAACGATTTTTTTTTTTTTTGGGAGCCCAAGGAGATAGAATACTTAGAGGGTACGATCTTCATCCATTTATTCAGAGATAAATTCATTAATTGTTGTGTGTTTGTAGTATAAAACAGAGTGTTTTTAAAAAGTATTTTTAAATTAAAAATATATTAAAATAATATTTTTAATTTTTTTTAATATCAATAAATAAAAATTATTAAAAACATAATGTTTTTTTAGAAAAATAAAAATAAAAAATACTTTAAAAAGGTTAAACGGTATTAGTATTGTCATGTCATAATTGTAATAACTCAAATTTAATTTTTTTTAATTTTATTTTTAAAAGGGTTAAAAATTAAATATTAAAAAATTAAAAATTAATTTCGGTTAAAAATATGATTTGTTAATTTATAAAACAACTAGAGATTATAATATATTTTTATCATTCTTTCCTGATCTTCAATTTAAAAAGATCATTAAGATAATTTTAAATATTTTTGTTTTAAATTTAATTAATTTTAAATTCTAATCAAATTTAAATTAAAAAATATATATATTTAGAATTTTGTTTTCATATGCTATGAAATTCCTGTATTATAAATACATATCCAGTAGATGCAAAAGTGAAGAGGAAATATCAAAGAATTCGAGAGAAAAGCAGATTAAAATCACCACATTAGGGTTTGATCGTAAAAGAAATACCAAAACTTGTCTCCTTATTTTTTCTGGTTCTTCACTGAACATAAAACCATAAGCATATAAACCCCACACATTTTCATCACTGTCAAAATCTCATCTCTTTTGTTAATTTCATCTGCTCGATCGCTGTGAACCAGCATCACACAATCTTCCCCGTTTTTTTTATTAAAAAAAAACAGGTTGAACGGTGAACGCAGGTTATTAGTATTGTCGTGTCATCAAACTGCAAACGAGGTTCATAGATTTTATTGCAAAAATCTGGGTTTACAATATCACCCGCTTCTTATTCAAGAAAAGATTAAAAATTTATTAGTACTTGGAAATCAACAAGCTTATTGAGTTTTCATCATAACATTGGAAGAGGATGGTGCCTTTTGATCAGCAATTCACGAACTGGTAGTTTACAATAAGGTGGCCTTGAGCATTGCCTCTTCCATCAGTATCTATTTGCCGGAATACTCCTGCATCCAAGTCGAGACCTCCATTGCTGCATTGGTCAACAATCCTCACTGTTGCTTGTGCTCCAGTCCCAGTGTTTGTCACCTGCAATACATTTATGTGGGAAACTATATTTAGTTATTTGAATTTGATCTTGATGCTCAGCGAATTCTAATAATTAAAAAAGAAATTGTTCTTCATTATCGTCTAATTAACTTTTACGTACCCTCAAGCACCTGCCACAAGAAGCCTGGCCACGGGGTCCAACTGGTCCACAAAAGGCAGTCCAACCATATTGTCTACGCCAAGCCAATGGTTTATTGGCATCCCATGTAGAACAATAAGCACTTACAGCGTTCAAATCCCATCCATTTTGCTCAGGGTTGTAGAAATGGTATGTAGCTCTAACATTGGAAGCACTCTCGCCACCTCCACTGCTACCACCGCCACCGCTGCCACCACTGGCTCTACAGTTGCTTTGACAACTCTTGGAAGGTGAACAATGGTCATCACTCGTTCCACAAAAGCCCCACTCGCTACAGCAAAGATTGTTAGCACAAGTCCGGCCTCCAGCTTGCCGGCCACAATTCTGGGCAATGCCAGTAGCTGCTAGGCACAAAAGGAATACGATCAACAAGCTTAACCTCTCCATTCCTGGTGGTTGCATGAAGTAATTATAACAAGGTGCTGGATTTATAGAGATCACTAAGGAGGATGTCACAGCCGTGCAAGCTCAACTATCCCTTGTGTGTTCCGAACAGCTTGGCACGGCATTGAACGCAGCGTATACATTTGACTCTCCATCTCATATCTTTGACTTTTACTGGCCTCTAAATTGTCCTCTTTGACTCGACCGATTCAAGAGTAAATCCCAGCCAAGTATGTTAATTATCTTGTCCGTAATCGTGTAATTGTTGTATATCTCGTAATATTATTACTAGAAGTAAAATTTTTTTACAACCTTTGAAATCCTCAAAACAACTCTATATGAATATATATTAACTTTGATTTAAGTAATTTTTGTCGTGATTTCAAGTGGCCATAGCTAGGTTACATATTTTAGTGCCAAAACAGCTCTAATCCAGATTAAAAACAAAACGATCGGCTTCAAGGTTTGATCTTTGGAGAATGGCGATAATCAATGTTGCTAGAAGCCCATGCAGCAGGCACCGAAGACCAGAGACATTTATCGGAGAGTCAAGAGAGGCAACTATTTTGTGTCCCATCTAGAACTCGTCATGGGGTGGGACTTGTCTCTGAGCAATTAGTGAGTTCAATAAAAAATACTTAAGTCAGTTCATAAATAAATCCTTTTAAACATGGACGATTTATGAAGCATCCAATAAAAAAAAACATCATGTTAGCATGTAAAATTAGAAAGAAATTCCAATATTGTTAAAAAAATAATAAGAAGAAAAGTATCTATTTAATTATAATTATCAAATTTGTTAATTAAAAAATCTAGATTATGCTGGATTTATAATTCAATCATTCGGATCATTGATCTACTCATACCACATCCATGACAAAATTAAATTGATTCTTTTCACTTTTTGATTATTTTTTAACTATATATAAAAAGAGAGAAATCCAACTTGTGATACAAGGCATTTAATTTAGTTGACTCGTATGGGGTTTCTCAGGAGCATAATCTTTACAATCCGGTGGCTGAAATTATCCTTCCGCCGTATGCATGCCATCCTAGAATCAAAATATAAACACCTCCGAGCTACCGATTCACAAGAAAAGAGATAAATAATTTACCACAACTTTGGCCAAATGAAACTCTGACCTTGATTAGATCACTCGAGGCTTATCAAATTTCAATGGTCACATATATAGATAACCACAGGATCTTCATCCTACAGGGACATATAATGTATTGATCATCGACGGTAGAGAGCAGAGGCTTAGCCCTGTTGATGGAACCACCACGATTAACGAGCTCATTGTTCACTACGAGGTGACCTTTGGCGTATCCATCTCCATCAGTGTCCAAAAAGATCACGAGGATATAAAATAAAAAATGATAATAAAATAATTAGGGTGAAAATTAAAAAATAAAAAATAAATTAGAGGGTAACTAAATTTTTTTTATTGAAAAATTAAATCTAAAAAAAAATGAAACAATTAAAGAATGAGAAAAAAATTACACAATATAAACTTGGTTTGAAAAGTGGGATTAAAAACCAGTAAAAATAACTTGGTTTGAAAAGCGAGATTAAAAACTAGTAAAAATTTTATTAAAAAATTAAAGAAAAAAATTCAAAAATTAAGGATCAAATAAAAAAAATATACATGAAAATTTGAAATTGAAGTACTAAATAAAAAAGAAATAACACCTATACAAAGGGGCAAAGGATGAAAAAATTAAATTTAAATAAAAAAAGGACATAATGTTTTGTTTTGAGGTTAAATTAAAGAGGAAAATAACTACAATGAAAAAGAAAAAAATAATAATTAATTTGAAAACAATAACACCAAAAAATCTTGGATTGAATGGTAAAATTAAAAATATATATAAAAAAAAGGGTTAAACAAAAAAAATAAAAATTTAAAAAATAAGAATCAAATTAAAAAATATAATATATTACAATTGAAATTAAAGGAGTAAATTGAAGGGAATGAAACTCTTGTTAAAGAGCTGAGGATAAAAATATAAAAATAATTAAATTATAAATATAAAAATATAAAAAATAATAATAATAATTTTTATACGAGGAAAAGAGAAAATATAAAAAGAGGTTCGCTAGCTACAAACCACATTTTATTGTTAATATGCGCTGCACCAGCTAAAAAAAATGCAGCAGTGCATTTAATTACATGACGGATAATTAGGTTTAATTATAGGAAAAAGCATGCGCCTTTTAAAGTACACATGTGCCTTCTATGAATATTATTTTATTATGTTAAAATACAATAATATCTTTAATAAAAAAAATAACCAATTAGAAAAAATATAAATATTTTTTACCAAAAGTTTGATTGTTTTGACTTAAAAGAACATTTTAGTAATTTAACTGTAATCTAAAATATAAAAAAGGGGTAATACCCTGGATCGAAGACATAATATTTTTAGTCTCCAAAGGTAGTTTAGTATTTTCATTATTCATATAAAACAAAGGGACCATTTATTATTTGAACAAGAAACAAATTAGTAATTTCTCACTGCATAACAGTTAACAATGAAATGTTTACGTGGCTACAATAAAAAAAATATTAAAACCCTCCTTCGTTATTGCTACATTGATCCATAATGAACTAAACTTGTCCTAATGAAATTAATTAGGACAATTTTACTTCATTATTTACTTCTTCCATTATTATGCAATAAACAGTAGCAGCTAACTGTAAAAGTTCAAAAAAAAAAAAAAAGCATGTTCATATACATCTTACCCTCGAGCATTCCCACAAGAAGCCTGTCCACGAGGTCCAACCGGGCCACAAGAAGCAGTCCAACAATGTTTGCTCCGCCGCGAACAAGGCTTCATAGCATCCCATGGAGAACAATATGCACTCACTGCGTTCAAATCCCATCCATGTTGTTGCGGATTGTGCATGTGGTGTGCGGCATGCACTTTAAAACCTATTTAGAAATATAATTTTGGTTATTTTTTAAATTATTTTTATTTTAAAATATATTAAAAAAATAAAAAATTATTTTTAAAATAAATGCATCAAAATAATTCAAAACACATAAAAAATTAATTTTTTTAAAAACACAATACACACCATGTTCTAAACGGTGCCTTGCAATCTCGCCGCAGCCTTCCGCCACAGCCGCCGCCTATGTAATTGATTTGGCTATCCATAGATGGTGAACAGTATTTCAGTGTGTCCACACCGCTCATATTAGCCACCAAATAGGTTGTTGGGGCAAGTCTTACCACCGGCTTATTGTTCACCAAATGCATCTCCCATTAGACACAACAAAACAATAAAAAATGTATTACTAATTCTTCCCATTTATTAAAACCCACCTAGTTTTTCTTAAATCATGGCCTAACCTTCGTTATAATGAATTAAAAGAAAAAAATGAAATGAAAAGATGATAAAACTATCAAGTTTTAATTTCTTTTAAAATTAATGATGGAATTTTCTTCAATAATTTGACATGTTAACAATATCAATAAAAAAAAAATTAATTCATCACCGTTTCCTCCTGAAATTAATAACAAAAATTTATCGTTATAGTTTTCACAAGTAATATGCAATATAATATTATTTTTTTAATAATTCGTTAGATCAATATATTTGCCGATTGAAACCTAACCTAAATTGTAATACAAGTCATGAAATATTTGGATAAAAGCGTCAAATTTAATAAAGTTTAACAACTATATTACTAAGCGAGGCTTACCAAGGAATGTCATGCAAACAAGATACCATGGACGAAAACTTTTTTCAAACGTTGTATTTTATAAAAATAAAATAAAATAAAAATATCAAATACTTATACTATGTATATCCTTTAATGCTTGATTGAATTTGGAAGCATCGCGAAGAAAATGAGGATGTGACGTGTTAAACTGATCTACGTAGCTGGAAGTACTATTGCTCTTACTATTTATGGTGAACAACAGCAAAATGCAAATTGCCTGGTCCGAACCATCTCTGCCGAAATAAAAAAGGGGATTGCTAGACCGAAGTGTTCACGTGCTTCGTCACCGTTTGTCTATGTTAGCCCATATGGGCTGTAGCGTGGCCCGGGTTCTAACAGGCTCCCGGGTATCCGTATTTAGGAGCCAGACTAGGTTTGTCCTCATACGGAAAAAGAAGAACAGAAACGGAAGGAGAAAGGAAAAAATATACTTGGCTGACGAGATAAAAATATAAATATAAAAATAAATTTATTTTCGAGTTACTTTTGAAATAAATTTTTGTATATTTTAAATAGAAGGTATATTAAAGATGTCTTGAGATAATATTTATTATTTCTAAAATATTTTTAAAAAAACTCTCAATTCAAAAATTATTTAATTAAAATATATAAGAATAAAAATAATTATCATAATAATTTTGAAACCCAACTCTAAGATTGATTCGGGACAAAGTCTAGGTTACTGGTTAAGACATGATTCATGAGTTAGTTTCACCTGAAACAATATAAAAATAAAAATAATTATTATTTTAGTTTTAAAACCTAATACAATGATCGATATTGGGTGAAACTCATGTCAAAATGGGGTTAACTATTATTAACTAGAGTCAATATAAAAACAAAAATAATAATTATTATTGTTTTAAAACTTGAGTTGGGGGTTGACTTGGAATAAGACTTGGGTCACGAGTCGAGAGGGTCAAAATGAGTTGACCTGTGTTAATATATTAATAAAAATAGTTATTATTATAATTTTAAAAACCGATTCAGGAGTCAACCAGAGACAGGGTTTATGTCATGGGTTACCCAACTTACCCTTAAAAAAAAAAAAACAACCTTGTTTTGACTATTTTTTTAAATAAAAGTTAACATGTTTTTTTATCACATGATGACCTGGGTTTTTTATTGGATTAAGTTGAGTCAATCATTTTTTTATTTTTTTAAAACTTAGATTAGTTTAGATTTCAAATCAACTCATCAAGTTAGTCTTAGTTTTATAACTAAAGTTATTATAATATTATTAATTTCAACACTTAATATAAATTAAAGTAAAAAATATATAAATTTAATAGCAATATATATTAAAGATAAAATAAAATTTTTCATATTTTATTTTGTTTAGCTCAACATAATCTAACATGATAAAAAAGAGTCATTTTATCTTTTATATTATTATCAAACATATATATATATATATAT